>NW_013952460.1:922155-931288 GCF_001266775.1 Austrofundulus limnaeus
TGGTGAATGTATACACTTTCTTTTTACTGTAATTGCTGAGTGATGTGTGTCTGTGTGCATTTGTGAAATTATCACGAATATGTTATACAGAGGATGAAACCAAAGCCATGTTATTGGTTAACTTTTGTCATTTTGGTTTCAAATCTTTAACAGTTTGGTATAACTTCCCCCAAATGACCCAATGTCAACAGCAGCCAGGAAAAGGGAAAAGGCTGTATTTTATTTTCCAGTAAGTCTAGCTGTTTTTAACTGGTATTTTCAGAAAAACGTGCCTTTCTCTTTCGTCCTCCTCACACATGCTTGTGTTTATGATGGCAGCAGAGCCCAGGATTAAGAGTTCGAGCACCTGATGGAGGGTGAAGCACCTTTGACATCCTGGTCTTGAGTTAACAGTCAGTCATTGTGAAGAAATYTAAGGGCAGGCTCCTGCTTTGCTGCGTTTCCAGCTCTCCTAACTTTTTCAGAGAACATAGTTCTGTCTCAAAGTTGAGCAGCTCAGGCCAAGGATTTTCCTTAACCTCTTTTGAGAAATGGACCGCAGGGTGAATTCATAAAAGAGCAGTCTGTTGGACAATTTGTCTTTTGACAGGAGGGAACATTGAAAGCCACCAGAGGGTGGTCAGCGGTGAGCGGCACAGCCGTGCCTGGGGCGGTACCTGGAGGCCATTCTTCCTCCTGATTTGTCCAGGTGGAGGAGAGGAGAGAGCGCGGCGGCGGCGCGGGCCGCCATCTGGCCCCGGCCAGGGAATTTAGGTGGCGAGGTGCGGGCGAGTGTTTGGTGTCAGTACGACTCCATCAGGGCTGCTTGTGAACAGATGTTCGGTGGTTTGTTCACTCCAGTGCAGCTCGAGAGAAAAGACGTGTCTATCATGTGGCGGGAGACTTTCAGAGGGGAGCAGCCGACTCTGACCTTGAGCCTGCGGCATGTCAATCCTTGTATCCAAAGGTCCTTTGAGACTACCCAGCTCTGCCCTATTTGGACATCAGAGTCTGAATATTGTACAAACATAATCCATTTAATCAGAGATTTGAATCCATTGTTATGGCTGCTTAGAAGAAGTTGTAAACCTCAGCAATACTGGCAAAAGTCCAGACCTCAGTTCTTAAAATTGAGCTGTAGTCAGGGTTTTTTTTCTTTCTTTAACCATGGAATCATGTCACTGTGTGTCACCCTTCTGATGAACAGAGGACAGTGCAAAACGCAAGGGATAGAAAATCCATATCCGGTCTCCATCATCTGAATTTCAGCAATCAATAAGCATTTAATCAGTCAATTATATAGCACTAATTTTACTGCCTGCAGGTAGAGCCGTCTCKGAGCACTTCCCCATAAAAACACAAGCCAAAAGAAAATTTATCTTATGGTGAGAGAGGGGGAAAAAAGGGAAGTGTCAGATCAGAAAATGAAGTTTTCWAAAGATGGGATGTGGAGGTCCACAATATTTCATCCATGCTGGGAGATAGTGAGGACTAAGGGGGAGAGCTGCGGTTTAAGAGAAAAAAGGGGTTAAAACAAGATTCCATCTGAGTGGGAAAGATTTCAGCTCGGAGTTATCACGCAAGTGGAAAAGTGTAGTYAAAGGAATATGCCCCGTGGAGAGAGTGATCTACAAATAATGATTCTGTGCTGAAGCTTTTTAATCAGACCGACACAGCTATAGTTTTGGAAGTGATGGAAATGTTTTACAGTAAAAATCTAGCACATAATACAAAAAAGAAAAAAAAAGTTAGCCGCTTTCTTCTCTGGGTGCCTACTCTTATTAGCATTTACTWAAGAACTATTCCTGCCTCTTTGCTGACATCAGAAACAAGAGAGTTTATTTGTTCATWACCTGAAAGCTGATGTTTTATTTATTGGTTTTTAGAGAGAAGTGCACAGAATTGATATTTAGCAAATAGGGAATAAAAACAAGACACCTGCATGATAATTCAGACCTGGCTGAAGACCTGGCTTGTAATGTCTGGTGTCAATATTTGAACTGCAGAGAGGAAGTGTTATAGGCTTGGGTCAGTGTTGGAGGGTGCAGCGAAGCTCCTCAGCCACCTATAAAAACTAACATCTGTTGAAGCATACATTAAGGTAAAAAATCTCTGCGCAGAGATCACCGGCTGAAGTACAGTCAACCAGATGTCGCTTTAAAAGTGCCAGATGGAACAATGAAAGCAGGATTGGAAATTAGAAAGCGCTGTGAAAGGTCAGATCAATTAAGAAAGCTGCCTTGGCTGCCACATGACAATTAAGGCGAGTTTAAAGCACTCCAGCTAACGGGGCGAGGGAGCGAGCGGCTGTCACACGCTGGAACTTCTTGGGGGRGGGACGTGGGCATGCTGGACGGGGGGCACCTTCCTGGACAGGAGCGCGTTTACACGGGGTCAAGGTTAACGGCCTGTGCTGATAAGACTGATAGAACGCCTCACAGTTCTGCTCGAGACCTTTGTCCATCAGCACCGAGGAGCCAATAAATTACAGCCGTGACTTTAAGTGACATTGAAATTTACTCCACTTTAACAAGAAAAGAGAAAAGGGCAGCAGAGTGGGACACAAAGCAAACAACTTAAAGTGGAGGCTTACTCTGTGTTATTTGAATCTAAAGATAATGAATTTCATTGATTTTCAACTTTTTAACATGTTCTTGTTTATTTCATTTTGAACTGTTTTGGTCCCAGGATCTCTCAGGAAAAGGTGCTCTCTCTCTCGTTGGATAACCCATAGGTGCAAATGAGCCACAAGGGGGCAACATTTGCATTGTTTGTCTGCATCCTCCCCAGGCAGCCTCACACTGATTTACATTTATGCTTTGCATTAGCACATTTGGATCAGGCAGAGTGGAGCTGTTCATTTACATTGCAACATGTTAACAGACACCACAATAAACTGTTTCCTGTAGCGACAACAGCTCCCGCTGTCCGACAAGGCCGCAGCTCTTTAAACAGCACTTCACAGCAGATACAGATGGAAAACAGAAGCTTTGTTTGACTATTTAAATGTAGTTTTAAGTTATTTCCTTAAAGCAGTGTTTGCTGTCTTGTTCTGCTTTATTTCACTTTGAAATATGAATTAACGTTTAAGGTAGGGGTCTGCAATCTGAGGCTCTGGAGCCACATGTGGCTCTTCAGACCTTCTGAAGTGGGTCTCTGTAACTTTAAACCACTTCAATGAAACTGTGAAATTTTTTTTTTTTTAGATTTATTTCAGGAAATGATAGTTTTGTCAGTTTATGTTCAAACACTTTGCATCTTGTGAATGAAATGCCTGCAGTAGAATGACATCAATAAGCTGGGCTGACAGTGTAAACTTTTACCCAACAGGTAATACAAAAACAATGTGTGCAAAGTACCAATGATTTCAGCTCCAAAATCAATCCAATTTTTACTAAGTTGTGTTGAAAATGTTGTGATCAGTTTTACTGTTGAGACGATAGTTTGTTCGCCTGTTCGCCCTTTAGTATATTTTACTTTCTGACATGTAGTACAGTCCTGTAAAAACACAGGAAATGTTACATTTTRAACATTTTAAAGACACGCTGTTGTAAAAAACAGAAATGATAGTTTCCCACATTTACAATATTTAATGTTAAAGTGCAACCCCCACCATTTTTTCATAAGACATACCGGCAAAATGTAAAAGCGACATAACAAATAAATACCTATATTCTGTGGAATGTTAGGAAAAAAAGCTGGAAAATGACACAAACTGGTTTTAAAATGTAGTTTTTGTGACAGTTTCAGTTGTAGCTTTGGAAACAGCCTCTTCACTTCCATYTATGGAGGGGTGATGTCACACCAGGGATCTGATTGTGCAAAACCACCAGATTTTGACTGAACAAGGCAGGAGGCAGCTGAAAAGATGGGTAGACTTATGGAGAAAACACCCCATCCCCCATCAGTTCTCATCCTCACCCCCACACCTCCTTTGAACCGACACCCAAAGTATTTGACAAAAAAAATCTTGAGGAATAAGAAAAAGACGTGGAAGTTGATGAAAGTTGGGCAGCTGCAGATATAGCGAGATTGGGATTGAGTTATGAGATTTGTGATATTTAGCATGTTTATATTTTCTGGTTAAATTGTGTTAGTGTGTTTAAATCAAAAAACAATGAGGTGATTTTTGGCCGTTGATCTGCAGCTTACTGTTTGAGGTGGAGGACGGCGCTGGCAGAGTCACAACCTTCTCAGATGGAAGACGCAGAGATGAAAAAGAAAACGTCAGAAATAGAGGGAGGACTTGGATGAGGAAGTGGGAGATCCATTATTTGTTTTAGAAGAGAATAAAGGAGGAAGAGCGCACCGAGCACCACACTCCTGCCTGAGCCGGATCCTTGGCGTGATGTCATCAGCCTTCAGTAATCATCAGCCTTTAGTAATCATCAGCCTCAGACGTTTCTTTCACTGTATTTTTTGTTCTGTTTTGTTTTGTTTAAAAAATTAAACTCTTCTGTAGCTCAAATGTGGGAGAAAAAAACAAAAAACACATAAACTTTGTATTCTACGAGAGGGATTACCTCTTGGTTTGGTTTGGTTATTTTACCCAAAGGTAGATTTGCTTTGCAGTGGTACAAAGCATATATTTCATGCACAGACACACTGTTAAAAGTAAAAACATATCAACATAAACAGAACCGTTCACATTGTGCTCCACAAGTCAAATCAAAGCAGGACACAGAAGAGGACTTGAGATTATAAAGGTGGGTTGTTTATATTAACAGTTTCTAATAAGAATGTGTAAAAAGATTTGCCTCTAATAAAATATTTAGCAGTTTAGACACATCAAGGTTATGCMTTTTTTCTTTTAAGACTTTAGGCTGCAACTTTATGCTTTTTTAAATAACTTAAGTGTAAAACTTGTTTTTTGTATGGTTTTACATTGTATCAAAGCCTAAAAGATAAAATACATTTTCACAATAAAAATTGCTSTTTTTAATATATCATTTATAAATTTAATTTATCATACCACATTTTTAAGAGGACAGTTTTTTTTCAAACTAATAAAAAAAAGATGAATAAAACACTCTTTTATCCATAAAGGTTGCGGCCCCCCTGTGGTTTAGYTGGCCAAGCAGTGGTGCAGCTGAAGGTGCTGGGAGGCAGGAGATCTTTCATCACTTCTAAACACTCCAAACAGGAGCATTTAGACATTTCTCACACAGTTTGTTCAGTTGATTCTTCCAAAGTTCCACTGTAAGCACTTCGGCTCCTCTGTGCAAACGGAATTATTCATCGCATTAATGATAACATAAATGCAGCGGCGACAGAAATTAATGCACCCACGGAGATGAACCTTTATTTACTCGTGGAAAAGAATACACTGAACTACTTTTGGGGAAAGTGGTGTCTCTGTAAAATGGTTTTTCAAAACTCTTATCTCCACACTGAGAAGAAGGTGTTTTTATTTCTGCTTCTATGACCATTTGCATGTCCATAAATACTGTTTTAATTATAGATAAGAATAACCTACAATAGCAGAACTTATACAGCGGGGACATATTTGTAGCTCGTAGGCAGGTCAGAATTTCTTGGGTTTCATTTCTTTAGAAAAAGAAATCAGCTACCTGCAGCTCTTCACTCTGTGTGCAGTCAGCTCTCATTGATTGTTGGGTCTCTGTGCTGGAATGTTGAAATTAATTAGACTATTTGTATAATGGACTCAGGCACATAAAGACAAGCAGGTTTCCACAGAGTGGRAGCATCCCCGTGGATCTTATTGTCCTTGAGGAACTCTCATCCAGATGTTCAAAGGGATTGGAGGCTGACCCCTCACCTGCTGCTAATTATCATCTGAATGACAACACAGCCCGGATCAATAGTTCCCAGTCGCAGCTTGAAGATCACAGATAAGAAGCCACCTTGTTGTCGGAGAGAAAATGCTAATGTAATTAATATTCAATAATCCTCTGGCAGGGGATCTAAGTGCGGATATTAAGGGGAGAGATTTACAGCAAACAAGCCCACAGAGGAAAACACAGCAAGCTGAAAAACAAGGCGTTGGGCCTTTTTTTTTCCTCCTGATTGTTTGTGAGGACTTGCTGCAGGCCACTTTCTAATGGAGTGAGAGCGTAGAACAGAGGCAGCTTCCTGTTGAGACTGCGGCTCGTGATGAGGTCAATGGGACTCTTTAGAGAGGTGTCAGGCTCCCTCGCMGCCCTCGCTGTGCTGTAGGTGAATGTGTGTGTGGCCAGGCTCTGTCGCTGCACGCTGCAGGCGTCCCTGCTGCCATCACACACACGCTGTTTAACTACACATCAGCTGAACGCTGCGCTGGATGTCGTTCAGGTGTGTTAAACCTTTCTCCTTCGGTTTGTTCTTTATTATTTTATTATAATAAAGGTTCCTTGCATTCTTTGCCAAATTATTTCATCTACTTGTAAAAAGACTCTGCAATAGCCCCAATAKAGTATGAAAGAACCGTGTTTGTGGCTCTGGAAAAAACAGCGTTGAACCAGACAACACTGAATATTGAGGGTTAACAACATTGAACTGCTCCAAAGTCAAGTACTTGTAGCACCCATTTTTAGAAGAGAATTAGTTTTTATAATGATGAACAATGAAGGTCATGAGGGTCTCTTTTCATAATATATACTGTATATATACAGTATATATATATTTTTGTATTGTTTCTCCAGTGCTGCATATGTTTTTGTGACTTTGTGCCCACTCATTAAGCGTTTGTAGTTTTGTACTCAGCTGATGTTATTTTATGTGAACCGTTTTACTAGCATCAAATAAACCACTACTAGTCCAACTTAGCCTGGTGAAAACAGCCTCTTGTTCTTCATCTTGCTTCATACAGAGGGTCTTGAACCTCGGCTGTTGAAAAATGATTTCTTGCTAAAGGTGTGGACTCTGTTGAAGTTTAAAACTATTGGATCTGTTTTCACCCAATCGTTAACGTTTTAGCCGTGATGTATGTAGTGCAACAGCTCAACCTTGAAGGAGGCTAAGCTAAGAAGCTAAAAGGAAATTGTGTGCTCTGTTAACAACCATCCGCTACTGGGAAGAGAGAAGTGCTGAGCCGAATGGCTGTAAATGAGAGCTGCAGGCTTTGTGAGACTAATTTAATTTGGAAGCCTCGTCAACACAGACTGAATGACTTCATTCACTTCCTCTGCTGCCATCGCTAAACTACGCCAAACTTAAACGGTGCAGAAAATCAACATCGTTCACAACTCCTTCTGTTCWCTGATTGGCCCGGTTGAAATTCTACCTGAGAAATCCTCGTCTATGGGAGGAATCTCATCTGGAGCAGAGAAGGAAAACTAGAATTGAGTGGAACTGTGTAGGAAGGTAAGGGTCAGGCTCAGTCCAACTAATAACTAAAATTGTTGTTTTTGATAGTTTTTGTTTTTATTAATGACATGCTGATTTATTGTTTTTTTTATTATTTAAATTACAACAAAACCATGTGGATCAGCAAAAACTTGCAGGTTTGCCTCTTGGTCTTTTTGCGTAGAGGTTGCATGTTCTCTCTGTGCACATGTGAGTTTTCTCTAGGTAATCTGGTTTCCTCCCACAGACCAATAACCTGCATGTTAGATTTGATGGTACCATTAATTTGTCCCTAGGGGAAAATGTGAATGTTTGTGTATTTGTGTCCCTGTGATGGACATGTGACAGTGTGTCCCTCACCTGTAACTGCTGGAGTTCGACATCAGCTCCCCATAAATATGAACAGAAAAGAGGA
Source organism: Austrofundulus limnaeus (assembly GCF_001266775.1). NCBI lineage: Eukaryota > Metazoa > Chordata > Actinopteri > Cyprinodontiformes > Rivulidae > Austrofundulus > Austrofundulus limnaeus. The sequence continues at coordinate 929,834 of NW_013952460.1, forward strand.
AAGAGAAAATGTATGAACAACACAATAAATTAATGTGTTTGAATTTAGTTATCTCTGCATCTTATAGTAATGGTCCTTTGAAGAAAAAATTAGTTTAGTGTGTGAGGGAGGGGCATGTGGTTTTCACAGCAGTGGCTGCATCAGATTTAAATTAGATCTAAGCTTGATTTTAACTATAAAACACAAATGTTCTCTTTATGGAAGAACTTTGGTAAAATTAATTTAAACAGGGCTTAAAATCTTTATGTTGTCTGTTCTGTTCAATGGGATCTTCACCTTTTATTAAAACCACAGACATTTTAAAACATTTTCAGTTTTATTTTTATTTTAAAAAACTCTTTCAAATGTTTATAGCTGCATGTATGGAACTAAATGTGTAAGCTGTCAAGGCAATGTGTGAACTGAACAAAAGGCCTTTTTGTCTCCCTAACAAATTGTACCTCACCAACTGTTTTGTGCCAGTAATAAAAATGTTTACTGTTTTTGCACCGATACACTTGATCACCAGATTTTCTCTCACACAGTTATGCATATTTGCACTTCCAGTTGTTATGTGTGCAGAAGTTGTTTCACTTTGAGGCACATACTGTAGTAAGTAAAACTGCTGACTTTATTCTYTACTATATGCAAGGCCCAAACTTTCAACCATGCAGTGCAATGAAGTGGATGCTGTTTGCATGAAATACTGAGAAAGTACAACCAAGACCCGCTTGTGTTTGTAGGCAAACATCAATTCTTTTAGGATGATTTGAAACTAACTGCTTTTATAAATTGTCTTCTGTCTTTATATCCTGTTTTGTTTTGTTTTGTTTTGTTTTGTTTTTCAGAAAACATCTAAGATTCTAACCTAAAATTTTCAGGCCTCACCATGCAGATAATCGTGGGACAAAAATGCATCTTGATTTAAATTGTACTCTAATGGATTAAAGCATCAGTGTTAGGGTGGATCCCAAAGTGGGTATAATGTTGTGACAAGATGGTTAGAAAAGGGTCTAAGGTGGATATGTTGTGCCATACAGCTTTGTTTTGTACTCAAATTTATGAACATGTGTATACCAAAACTGCAAAGTTATAATTTGTCAGAAAAACAAACTGACCTGAAGTTGAGGAAAGCCGGAAACAGTATTTTAAAAATTACCCCAAACTGATACTTAAGTAAAAATACAGGCATTTAACCGTGACGTTACTTTGGTAAAAGTTTTCTAAAGTCCATGATGACTATAATGTTGAATTAAAATGTTAATGTCGAAAAATGCGGGATACACTCAAGGAGGTTCTATAGAACAGTTGGAGTGCGCAAAAACCACGTGACCATGTGATCAGTTGGTGAAGCTAATGGCTAATGCTAAACGGGCAAAACTCTGGACTTCCCATTACTGTACATGTTGGCAACAGAGCAGAAAAAAAGGATTGATGATGTAGAAACCATTAAAACTATTAATAATAATATTAATC
>NW_013952460.1:932158-934281 GCF_001266775.1 Austrofundulus limnaeus
ACAGAGAGTGAAATATTACAAATGTCTGATTAATATTTAGACCTACAGAGAGTGAAATATTACAAAGATCTGATTAATATTTAAACCTACAGAGTGTAAAATAATATTACAAAGATCTGATTAATATTTAGACCTACAGAGTGTAAAATAATATTATAAATGTCTGATTAATATTTAGACCTACAGAGTGTAAAATAATATTATAAATGTCTGATTAATATTTAGACCTACAGAGTGTAAAATAATATTATAAATGTGAGTATTTTTAGGTTCCTGTTAGAGGAACCTGACTTGTTGAGAAGATGTTAGCTAATAGAGACAAGTTTCATCCTATAACCAGAGAACATTTTCTAACTGTTGACTGGTAAATATAAATATTCTTAAATTTAACAAAAACAAGCCAGAATGAATCAGGAATAACAACTTACTTCTTGTCTTTTTTTTAGCAAGTATAGATAACCAAAGAGTTTCACATGGTTCTTTCTAACAACAGAGACAAAAAATTAGTAACTGACTTGTAAAAAGATGTGAGAAGTAACACATTATTTTTGAATGTTTTTTTTTTCTCCCAGCCAGCTTTGTGATGCAGCCTTCAATAAGAAATTGCTGGCTTTAGATTTATACTGAAACAGATATAAAGACGAGGATTACTTCAAAATAAAATCATATTCATTTTGCAAAAAAAAATGGATTTTAGTACAAATAACATCACAGCACACTCAACACTAAAGGAGAATGACAAATATGGATGGTTTTGTAAAGAAATAACAAAAAAGCATGGAAGCAAAAGTTTTACAGGAGCAAAAACATCCTTGTCACTAGGAGGCACATCTTTTGCTGCWCTCACTACTGACACTGACCTCTTGATAAGACAAACATCCAGTCTTTCTGTGTTCCTTCCTTCTCAAGGTGTGCATTTCACAACTCTCTGAACAACTGAGTTCATGATTAACTTCATTTTTTTTTTATCTTCAAAACCTCTGCTCACAACAATGCTTCCCACTGAGGCAATAACAATTTCTCTAAGAAGTTTCTCTCTGCATGAATCAAAATCATAAACCCAGCATGACTCACAGAGGATCCTATCCTTTCCCCCCAACAAAAATGAATGAAACAGGTTGCCTGGAAATAGGCAAATGTGCTCAATTAAAGGAATTGTTATTGTGAAATAGTGTAGGATCTCATTGAGATTTTCCTCCAGTAACTATACTATTCCTGCTTAAATGATGTATAAGAACAGTTGGGACAAGTAGAGATGTTTATATGTGAGGGAGGGTGTAGAATGGAGTGATACAATTTATTCTTTAAGTAAGGTAAGGGACATATTACCCACCATTAACAGAGCAGAACGTCGGCACGGCCAGATAATTAAGTAATCCATGGAAGCACCAGCAATATGGGACAATCACTGACATCCAGTGCTCCTTTGCCTCATCAAGCCACCCCCCTTCCCCCTTCCCAGCGGCCCCCACCCGTATCCTCCCCTCAACATCATTTTAGATTAGAATGGGAAATATTATTGCATTGTGATTTGAAACTGCTGCTGTGGTGGAAAATGTTCTGCTCGCAGCTCCAAACTAATGATTCCACTGAGATGAACTCATTTTAAAGACGCGTGTCGCCTGTCACACTTTTCGGATCGACTCCTTTTTCGAAACTTTTAGGATCGTGTTTGGCTGGGCTTGTGAGATTTTTCTTTCATTCGARGTTTTGTTTGCATGCTTCATAAGGAGGAGAATTACACAGATTTCTCTGTATTTCAAAGCATTTGGTGGCCTTTCATGAAGGTTGTTATTATTCAGTGTTTCAACAAAACCATTGTTTTTATCTCTGAATTGGTGATAACAAGCTAGAAATTGAAGAGTTATGTTTTTTTTAAATTATTTTTAATACATCTGTTAATGTTGTAATAATTAAAATTTTAAAACTCTATTATGGAAAACTGCTGGAAATTAGCATTTATGCAATAAACTATGATATTATGTTGAGTTTTTACCATTTATGTATTTGTATCTACTCCCATCAAATCATTTATATAAAAAAGTCCTTTCAAGTGGAAATTATCTAAACAATTTGTAAACATAAATAAATCTGAGGCATTTGTTTTTTTCAGTTAAATAAAG
>NW_013952460.1:937658-944600 GCF_001266775.1 Austrofundulus limnaeus
GTTAAAGGTTATTTTGTTTAAAATGTAAACATTTTATGATTACCAGTCACTGAACCTTTCTTTCAAAACAAAAATGACAATCACAGTTTGTGATGTCAAAGAATCAAAACACAACAGGTTGGGAGGTTTGTATGATGCACGTGATGCATGTTGATTCTGACCTTTCTCACCAGAAAATAAAGATTTTAGAAGTGGATGTTTTTGTGCAGATTGATACAAATCCTGCTCTGTAATATTTTCCCACTCAAAGCCATTCCCATTTCCTTTTGTTCAAATCAACACAAGCTCATCTTTATCTTATTTGGTGCTTCACCTACAGACGAAATAGATGTTTCTCTATTTTACATTTAAAAAGGAAGCAATGAGTTCAGATGTTTACTTTTACACCTTCAGTCCCTCTCTTTACAACACCGTCACACATGTTGGTTTTTGTCGAAGTTTACATAGATCAAAAGAACAAACTATTTTATTATATGCTCCAAACAGTATCAGCATAAAAAGCAGCAGCAGTGGACACAGGCCCACATTCACGAAGAATGTGCAGTGCACTATTATTTTGCACTAAATTTTCCTTCTTCTTTATTGTATTCACAAAGAAGTCCACCTGCAGACTTAAAGCTTCGCTCAGTATATGAATTTGGGTTAATTTGCACTAAAATAACTGTGTGGCGGCACGGTGGCTCAGTTGGTAGAGCTGTTTTTTCTRATCAAGAATCAGAAGCATTTATTGTCATTGTACATAGGCACATCGTAAATAAGCACAGCAAAACTACTTTGGGAACAGCCCACAGTGCACCRGGGGCTGCAGCTACAGGAAGGCGCTGCCCTACCAAGAGTTGCCAGATCAAATCTCAGTCAAAACAAAACAAAACAAAAACAAAACAAAAACAATAAGACCAAAATATGAATGTTAGGTCAATTGGTAACTCTAAATTGTTTACAGGTGAGAGAGTGAGTGGTGGTTTTTCTCTATGTGTCCCTGTGATGGACTTGCAACCCGTCCAGGGTGTACCCCATCCCTCGCACAGTGACTMCTTGAAATGGGCACCTATGACCTCCATGACACTGAAAGGAAGAAGCGAGTAAAGATTATGGATGGATGGAAAAATACCTGTCCAAATACAGTGACAGTGACAAACCGAAAGAAAGAAAAGTTTCTTCATTGCAAATTCCAGGTCTTAACAGATGATGAGCAGAGATGTTCCTTGAATCTTCAGGGAGGGCTCACATTCAAGATGACATTTCTTAATCAACAAGTGACATTTTGTATTTAGCAGATCATCACTTCATCCTCTTATCACTTTATGGATAAAAAAGAACACAGGGTGGGTTTTCCCTCAAACGCTTGCATAATYTAKRGCAAATGTAGGCAAGCCGCTCTAGTGCATAGATGCTATTCAGTCTGCAAGGCCAGATCTGAGACACAAATCTGCTTTTTGTAAAGCGTTCATAATCAATGGCAGCAATTACTAAATGTATTATAAAACCACCACAGGTTTGCCACAATACTTTGTCAGAGCATCAGTAGATATAACATCACATGAGGTTGTGTAATGTTATTGTTTGGTTTCAGCTACATAATGTTTAGTATCCAGGAGTACATGTAATGTTTCATATTTGCTATTCACTGCAAAATCTTACAACATGCTCTCTAAATCTGAAACACCCTGCTAGAAAACATGCTGCACTTGCTTAACTATCACTGAGATGTATTATTTTCTTTTAGCCACACACACCATAAAAATTCAAAGCCAATCCATAAAAGAGTGATTAAGGTAGAACTGTCTTTGTCTTTTGCATTTTCACATTACTTTTCTACTACTACCATTCATTAAATAATAAAAAAATATATAGGTTTACTGTATAAAGTGTCTGTTTTCTTATTTAAAGACTCTCTAACTTCACTCTGTTTGTCTCAGCTGCCTGTTTGGTTTTTTTCTCTTGTAGACAAATGAACAACACTTCAAGATGCATTTCATCATGTTGGTTCAGTTGCTGCTAAAATATTTATTCAGATCACAATTTACAACGATGTACAATTTACAGCAGCCGTCCATGTCATCTGTCTTCCTGCTGTCCAAATGCATTTCCTTTGTTTCTTAAAAGAAATAGAATCATGGGAGGTTTAAGACAAGAGACTTCAATTTTTCTTTTCTCCTTGCCTTCTAACAAACGGCAACATTTTAATTTTTGCTTCCATCCCTCAAGACTGAAAATACAATTTCATGATCACCTCACTGCTAGAGCCTTGTTTAATAATTTCCAATTATCCAGTCAGGCACCTAGTCCACAGCGTGAGCTTCAACATGCAGCCTGAACAGCAGCCGACCCGCCGCTCTGTGTGTTCAGTCACCTTGGTATCATCGATGAGCATGTTCCCCCATCTTAGCAGGTTACAACGCTAGGACCAGTGCTGCCGTATTAATAATACAGACCAAGAGGGAGTTTACTCTGTCTCTGCAGCTGCAGCCTTTTTTCTCTCATTTGTTACGCAGTTTACCCAAACATAGAGCATGGAGCGTTTCAGGCTCTACATGTGGTGCTCAGGGACAACATGCACTTATTGTGGGAGAAAAATACACTACCTACAAGAAAGGGGTTTGTTTTTTGCTCATTTTAGCTGTTAGTTTTCTTTTCTTGATTCACAAGAGTACACACGTGGCCTTACTGGGTGTTTGACTACAACAACATTGTATTTGCTGCATAGATCCACAGAGCAAGACATTATTTGCCAATACTGTAAAAGGTTGTACAAAGATTTTTTTTTGTATTATTATCCTGCTGGATCACAACTTACCTCTCATCATGTAATGGTACTTAACTCTAAATTGTCCTTAGGTGAGAGTGTGAGTGGTTGTTTGTCTCATTTTTCTCTATGTGTCTCCGTGATGGACTTGCGASCTGTCCAGGCTGTACCCCGTCCCTCGTACAGTGACTGCTGGATATGGGCACCACTGACCCTGAAAGAAAGAAGCAGGTATAGAGAATGGATGGATGGATCTTAAATTGTATGTGTACCAGTAGTCAACAAGAATCCAATGTGTATTAAATTAATATGTCAATAGACTATATATAAAAAACAAGATTGTGTCATACTTCAGTAGTACATTTGATAAATTTAGGAAAAAAATTATTGTTTTTTGCAAATAATGTGTTGTTTATTACAGCAAACCCTTTTTCACTTGTGTTCATTTTAGCTTATTGCAACAAAAAGCACAAAGATTTCTAGAAGAATTTAGGATGACCTGCCAAAGCTTGCCTCAGGTTGAACCACAGTCTGGAGTATAAATTGATTTAGGCTCACACAACTGATAATATTGACTTGTTAAAAAATAATACCTATTAATTTCCGTCCGTCCGTTTTCTTCCACGTATCCAAAGTCGGGTCGCGGGGGCAGCGGCCCAGACTCCCCTCTACCCAGCCACTTGGGCCAGCTCGTCTGGGGGAATCCCAAGGTGTTCCCAGGGCAGCCAAGAAACATAGTCCCTCCATCGTGTCCTGGGTCTTCCTCTGGGCCTCCTCCCAGTGGGACATGCCCAGAACACCTCACTAGGGAGGCGTCCAGGAGACATCCTAACCAGATGCCCGAGCCACCTCAACTAGCTCCTCTCGATGTGGAGGAGCAGCGGCTCTACTCTGAGTCCCTCCCAGATGACTGAGCTTCTCACCCTTTCTCTAAGAGCCCAGACACCCTGTGGAGGAAACTCATTTCGGCCGCTTGTGTCAGCGATCTCACCCGCATCACTGCAGATGCAGCACAATCCACCGGTCGATCTCCCACTCATTCTTCCCTCATTCATGAACAAGACCCTGAGATACTTAAACCCCTCCACTTGGGACAGGACCTCCTCCCTGACCCGGAGAAGGCACCCTATCCTTTTCCAGCTCAAGACCATTGTCTTGGATTTGGAGGCACTGATCCTCATCCCGGCCGCTTCACACTCGGCTGTGAACCGCTCCAGTGAGAGCTGGAGATCACGATCTGATGAAGCCAATAGGACCACATCATCCGCAAAAACCAGAGATGTGATCCTAAGGTCAGCAAAACAGATCTCCTCAACACCTTTGCTGCACCTAAAAATTCTGTCCATAAAAGTTATGAACGGAATCTGTGACAAAGGGCAACCTTGGTGGAGTCCAACTCTCACTGGAAACGAGTCAGACTTACTACTGGCAATACGGACCAAGCTCTGGCACTGGTCATACAGGGACCTAACAGCCTGTATCAATGGGCCTGGTACCCCATACTCCCTTAGTGCCCCCCACAGGAGTCCTTGAGGGACATGGCCAAACGTCTTCTCCAAGTCCACAAAACACATGTAGACTGGTTGGGCGAACTCCCATGCACCCTCCAGGACCCTGCTGAGGGTGTAGAGCTGGTCCAGCATTCCATATCCACAATGGAAACCACACTGCTCTTTCTGAATCCAAGAATCGACTATCCAACGGACCCTCCTCTTCAGGACCCCTGAATAGACCTTACCAGGGAGGCTCAGAAGTGTGATCCCCCTATAGTTGGAACACATTCTGCAGCCCACCTTTTTAAATAGGGGGACCACCACCCCGGTCTGCCAATCCAGGGGAACTGCCCTCGATGTCCACACAATATTGTAGAGTCGCATCAACAAACACAACCCCACAACATCAAGAGCCTCTCATCCACCAAAAGGTGCCTCGCCACCAAGGAGCTTTTTAACCACCTCAGTGATGTCAGCACCAGAGATTGGAGAGTCTGACCCAGGGTCCTCAGACTCTGTTTCCTCATGGGAAGACATGTCAGTGGGATTGAGGAGGTCTTCGAAGTATTCTGCCCACCAACCCATAACGCCCCGAGTTGAGTTCAACAGTGCATCACCCACTGCTTTTCCCCCAGAGACTCCAGATGTTGGACCAGAATCGCCTCGAAGCTGTAAGGAAGTCTTTTTCCATGGCATTTCCAAACTCCCACGCCTGAGTTTTTGCTTCAGCGACCACCCAAGTCACAATTCGCTTGGACTGTCGATACCTATCAGCTCCAGTGTCCACCAGCGGGTTCGAGGGTTGCCGCCACGACAGGCACCGACAACCTTGCGGCCACAGATCAAGTAAGCCGCCTCGACAATGGAGGTATTGAACATGGCCCACTTGGACTCAGTGTCCCCTACCTCCCCTACAACATGTTCAAAGTTCTCCCAAAGGTGTGAGTTGAAGCTCCGTCTGACAGGCCACTCTGACAGACAATCCCAGCAGACACTCACTATATGTTTGGGCCTGCCAGGTCTGACCGGCATCCTCCCCCACCATCTGAGCCAACTCACCACCAGGTAGTGGTCTGTTGACAGCTCTGCCCCTCTCTTCACCCGAGTGTCCAAAACATGCGGCCACAGATCAGATGAAACGACAATAAAGTCAATCATCGAAATGCGACTTAGGGTGTCCTGGTGCCAAGAGCACATATGGACACCCTTGTGCTTGAATGTAGGTTTGGATGTATGTATGTATACAGTATGTGTAAGTACGTATGGATGGATGGAAATTAAATCATAAAGCTGGTGGAGGCTGCCAAAGTGGGCTTGGCCAAAGGAGACATAAGGGTTGGTAACAAAGTAATGTGCATGACTTAGAATACAGTTTTACAAGCAATGCACACAAAAATAAGCAAAAATAAACTGACTACTCGAATCAAAGCCTCATGCTTGATGGTCACTTCATTCAGAGCCCAGTGAGCCTGCAACTCAAAATTTTCCAATTTTCATACAATTTTGTGTTACCAACCAATTTCCAGTGAGATTCTACCATTATACACTGTAATAAGATTAATAATAAGAGATACTTTACATTTTGACAATTCGTTTCAGTTGTTCTACTGACAGTGTTGTCATTTTCCAGTACACCATTTTTTTCCAGAAAACAAAGTGAAAAAAATGTCTGAGCAAAGGAGCGTTCTTAAACTATAATAAACCTTTTAAAATCTTTAAATAACCATAACCTTGTGTTTGAGATTGAAGATAAAACCTATAAGTATAAATTAAATAAAAGCAGTTAGCATAAAAGTGGAATCAAAAGTCATTTTAAACACATGGTTGAAGTTAGTGACAAATAAGCTGCTGAACCATTCGGATAATCTTGCAGATGTTGAGGTTGTGTTTTGCTGTTTTATTTCTAAGTGTTTTTCTTTGCTGTGTGTGTGCCGTCAGCATTTCCTTCCTGTTCTTTGTTCCTCCACTAAACATATCTCTAAGTCACGCCGAGTATCGCAACGGGACGTGCTCTCACCCTCTAGCAATGCTTTACATCAGACTGTTGCTGCCACGCGTGTTGAGTAAAGCTGCACTGAGGCATCAGCTTGTGGTTTTTGTTGTCGTGTTTCTTGGTTTTGAAGTTGATTAGTTGGCACAGATCTGACTACCGGTACATAGCTAAGAAACCAACTCACTTTCAACCTTTCTTTTTCTTTCCATGCTTTTCTAAATCAGTACAACCCTGGTTTTAATGCATGAGGATAAATGAATAAGAGTGTATGCAGGAGAGAACACAGGCACACACACACACACACACACACACACACACACACACACCCTCCCACTCAGTCATGGCTCACATGCACTCGAAGAGCAACTGAAGCTCAGACACGCCAGCCTTTGCCAGCTGGTGGAGTCATGGCATCAGATTAAACCCAGGTGGTGCCGTTCACAAACGCAGATACAGTGTATGTGTGGGCATTGTCTACTGAAACTCAGAAGTGAAGGCCCATGGAACACCAAAGCCTTGACACAAACACACACATGCACACATACAGTAAGCCTGGCAGGATGGCTCTGAAAGCCTTGTGGGGTAGTTTCTCACAGGGGCTACAACTGTTGGAGACAAGTTGGTGATTCAGAATTGCAAAATTAGGCAAATCTTCCATTGCCTTTTTTTTTTTGTCACTTCAGTAGAAAACGAAACTAAATATTATTAGT
>NW_013952460.1:944630-949284 GCF_001266775.1 Austrofundulus limnaeus
GGGGGGGTAAGATACACTTTAAGCACTGCTCATTCCCTCACACACCATCCTTTCATCCTATGCAAATCAGCAAACCAACAAAATCTTTGATTTTCTTGTGAATCTGAAGAGCTCGTTTGTCAAAGATGTGGATTTAAAAAAAAGAAAAGATCTACAATTTTTAAAGGAGTTTAATGAAAAGATCTGTAAATTAAACTGTTCTTGTGTTTCTGTATGTGTGACTGCTTTGGTAATTATAATAACTTATTTACTAATAGCTCTGATTTGGTTAAACAGAACTATGATATGTTCTAACTTACGTTGTTCAATGAGTGGGACTATAGACAGCACTTAGGRGCTCGTCTAAATATAAACTTGTTAGCCCTAATTATTATAGAACCTCATCTTTAAATTACTACAGATCATGGTCAGCACTGGCCACATTGTCGCCCTATGCAAAATTCCAGGTGGCGCCCTTCATGCAATTTTCAACATTCTGCTGCCAACTTATATACATTCACATAGTTTTGTCTATGATTTATTTTTTATCTTTAGAAACCAGGTTGACCAATAAAGTAGTTAACAATTCAATTCATTTAAAAACAGAACACCAGAAGTCTACATCATACCTGCCAACATCTGCTGAYGAACACTTTCATTTTAACAGGCAGCTGTGGAGTGAAGCAGTTCTAGGGGGGTCCAGAGGTATCCTCCCCCTTAAATTTTTGTAGAAGATCTATTCAAAATTATTCATTATCCAGCCATCCGAGGAGCATTTTACTAAATTCTTGGGATTAATAAAACACATATTCAGTATTTCATGAGGGCAGAAAACTACAAACCAAACTTTCTCTGAGATCATAACTGAAACTTCCATTATCTTTGTTTTGTTTTCTATTTACTCACTGAGCACCAGTAGTTAGTCTTGACTGCATCATATGATACTTTTTATCCTTTCTTTTTTCACCCCGCATTTGTGTCAACCAGAAGGATGATGCCCTTAGCTTTTGCCTATACTACCTATACCATGGACCAGCRCTAACACTGATAGTAGACATTTCTTAAGCTTTTTTGATAATAATATTGACTTCAGGTCACAACGCCAAAGGGTGAAAGTAGATRTGACAGGTTCTTCATCGGACTTAACACTACAGCAGACAGCAGTCTGGTTTTAATATCCCATTTTTACTTGTGACAAAAAAAACAATATGTGCTTTCCTGTTTTACCTCACTCAGCAAACATGCACTGAGTTTGTTTACAGCAGTTCTGCAACAGTTAACACATTCATACTCGCTGAATGCTTCATTTATTGAACCGCATCGGTGCAATTTGTTCACTTAGCTACATGCCTATTTGTTCCTTTACATGACAGGGTAGAGCTTCCTGTCAGGAACAGTTTTATTTCCTCTTAGCACGCTTCCAGCATTCAGATGTGCTGAACACACAGAGTGCACCCGGCAAGAGAGGAAGGGAAAGGAAGGAGACTAAGCAGAGAGGAGTAAACAACACTTTGGCTTCTTAAATAAAATATTTGTTTGTGATTGAGGCTTCATGATGTGAACAGTATGACCTGTTTTACTGGGAGTCTCTAAACAGCCAGCTCGTCGCCCTGACAGAAACAGATCCCATCCCTCTGCCCAAACACTCGGGGCCTATTTATATTGCATGAGAACAAATTTTTTGACAACTTGAGTGATAGATTCATACAAGGCCCAAATGTTTTCGTTTTCTGCAGAGGCCCTGTCTGAGTGACATAAATTGCTATTAATAAAAATTTTAACAATACATGGCAAATGAGTTTTTTCTGTTAACATGGCGTGAGTGGGAGCAAATGGTGCTTGTTGGGGGCTTCCAGGGAATACAGTCGGCTATCCGAGTCAACATCTGAAAGAAGTTAGAGAGAAAACGCTGCATGTGGTGCTGAGTCCTGTGGAATAACCGGAGCACATGTTCTGTTAACACCTGAACAAACACAGACTGAACGGACCACAGTGATAACAGTTCAGTCGTTTCAAATCTAGATCATTTAAATTAGATTAAAAAAGGTAGTTTGTGCCGGATAAACAACTAACATCTTACCTGTTTTAGATAACTCCTTGAAAGTCGTCAGAGAAACAGACTTTATTCTGATTAGACTGCTAACATAACAACCGGGCCAAAACAAAACAGGATTATTTTGTCTTTAAACCATTACATTCTCAAAGGTTTTGCTGCGCTTTAAGCAAACACAGTTTTATAAACATAATGTCATGAGTTTTATACAGTGACACCAGGAAAAATATTGTGGTATTACCAATGGAAGTACCCCAGGATGCACCGGAAGTGCTACAGTGAACTGCTGCTGTTGTTATTTATACTAAAATGAAAATCAAACTTGATTAAAGACACCTGATGTGATATTTGTGTGTGACTGTTGGGAATGRAAAGGTTTATAAATAAGCCTTCTCCTGCATGAACAGTTTTGTACTTTTTAAAACTGAAGTTGTCCGTCAGTTGATTAGAGCTGGCTTCATTCTGACTAGCCATTGGCTCATCACCTCATCAAAATGAAACTCTGTTTTTACAACTGGGAGCATTTAAAGAGGTATTTACAACATGTAGGATGTGATTGTTAATAATATTTTCACAGAACATCAAAACAACTGAACTATTTCTTTAGATAAATGTATAATTGATTGTCTCATAAATAAAATCAGTATTTTACAGGGTATATAAAAAACTGTACTTTTTAAAGGCAAAAGTACAGCTGATTTGTTAAAGGAGTTAGAAATGATAGCCTTTTGTGAAGATGGAAGACTGTTCAATGCTGCATTATGGGAAATGTGTAAAAAATATATGATTACCATCAGCTTGACTGTCATTTATTTTGTTCAGTAAAAAGGGACATCATTTTACTGCAGTAACCTTAAAGCTGTTTGTATTTTAGCATGAAAAAATGGAAGCAAATGCAACAGAATTTTTTTCTGATTTCAAAATAAAGCTAAAAAGCTTTTTACRTAAAAAGTTGTTTGTCCATTTACCTAAAACATAAATACACAATTTCCAGAAATAAAGTAGCTAATGTTTTTCAGCTTGCAAAAACATCTTTTGTTCCTTTTTTTATTTGGAGACATAAATAAATAAATAAGTTTGAATAAATTTTGTCTGCATGAGCAACAGGTGTAAATGTTTGGTGTGTGTGTGTGTAATTTCTGTGTTTATGCTAATTCAAATTGTATTATTTATCTAGTAATTTATTTATTTAGTCCAGTGAATCTACATTTTTCAGCCTTTTTATTTTTATTTCTCAGTCTCATTATTCTATGCTGCTTTGTTTCTGACTTTATTAAGACACACACACACACACACACACACACACACACACACACACACACACACACACACACACACACACACGTTTGCTCTTCTAACCTAATGGGGACTTTGTGTTGACTTCCATTCATTTACTGGTCATTTCCGTAGCCTAACCCTGACCCCTTACCTTAAACCTAAACTAAATTCACACCTTAGCCCCAAAGTGAACCTCTGACCCAGCCTCACTTCTCAGTGGGGGCCGGGCTTTTGTCCTCATAAGGAATAGTGGGTCCTCATCAGGCTGTGTGTGCCAGGAAAATGGTCAAATGGTCCCCACCAGGTAGCAAAAACATGTACACACACACATGCATCCACTGCAGCCTCTATCCAGGATTCCACAGTTGCCTCTCTATCTCCACTTTTTGCATCTCACTTTGTACTGAAATAATTAACTGTGTGCATGTTTGGAGGCGGGATCACAATTGTCTAATTGTAGTGAGCGTTGTCATGGAAACTATCGGGCCATCGGTGAATAAACTGCCTTACTTGGCAGTGTTTGGCTAAAACGTGGCTTTGTGGAGATGTCAGACACAGATTTCTGATGGTGAAAGAGATTATTTTTGGCAGGAGAATCAATAGACTGACCACTGCGGACTGACTGCTTATTTTGATAAACAGTCCTCAGATGGAACCTCTCCAGAACCTTGTCTGTTTGCTCTGAACGCGTGAATTAATGCAAAGTTTAATTTCCTCAGCAGCACAGCTGGATTTTACTTCAAAGTTTTACACAAATTAAACCCCATAATTGCAGCAGGGATTTAATGGTTTTCAGGATAGATTATGACTTATTAGCAACAATGAGTTTTCAACAGTCATTTAAAAAAACAGATAAATATGTGCTTAATAGTGTTTTTATTGTAGTTCACAAAAGAAAAACAGTGGTGACAAATGCAGTGTAGGTTTGAAGAGTTCATTTTAAAGAAATATAATCACTTCATGGGAAAGTTATGGAAATATTTTGAAAACATCTGGAAATGTTTGTTCTTGTTTCTCATTCGGTCCACAGGTCAATGAGAAAATACTGAAGACAAACGATGATGACACAGTCAGTTTCCCTGTTTCATGATGTCATCCCGATGGCGGTAAAGAGTCTGCCTGTGCACAAACACTGGAGCCAGTTCTCATTTATGGCCATCTGCAGGGCAAGACCTGCCTCTGAATGTGCTTCAAAGAATTGTTTTTTAAACTTCTACTTCAGAAATMAATCTTTTCCAGAATGAAGGGAACAGTCCAGATAATTAAAGTGTGATGTGATTGGTCCATCTGTACAAATGCCAACTCGCAGTACCAGAAATTCACTAGTTAAACAGTGATAAACTG
>NW_013952460.1:950678-955113 GCF_001266775.1 Austrofundulus limnaeus
ATAAATAAACATGCTGATGTTAGTTTTTTTAATATAATTCAAAAAGAACTGCAACATAGTAAATGTTTGATTTGTATGAATGGATCTAGATGCAGTCTGAGAAAATCCTGTCCATTTAAATATTAAAGGGCCAGTGTTACGTGTTTCTCAGGCGTATAGTTCAATTCTATACCAAAATAAAGTAACTATGTCACCTTCAGTTGTTATGAAAATGCTGTTTATTTGTGTAAATCAACAATTAATTTGACTTTGCATCATAACTGAAACGAAATGCCTTGAAATAGGCCTCTGTCTCTTTAAGAACTGCCTACRTCTTCTGTCACACCCATTTCTGCAGTCATCATATAAAGCTTCATACTGTTTACTACTGGTCTAAGAAGGTAGTCTTCTTGGCATCCAAAAATACATTTCCTCAAAGGCATTTTTTAATCCAAAAAAGACTGGACTGAGATGCTCAGCAGATATACGGTTTCACCAGGTGTTTACTAGTTGTTGCTGCTGACAGCCTGTAGGGGTCGTGGGGGAGGCGTGCTCTATGATGTTCAGCCCAGAGGAGGAGCTGCACCTAAAAAGTGGTTATAGGGCCAACCAGCCAACATTACAGGATTTCTTAAATGAATCAAAGCCATACTCTGGGTATGCTCTTAGTGAGGGAGTGACGTTACAACATGATATAAAGCTGAAAAAAGTTGATTTTACATAATARTGCACCTTTAAATGAAGAGTCTCAAAACAGATTAATTTCTGTTGGCACATACTTAAAAAAAGCAGAAAAGTTGAAAAACATTGTTACTTCTGTGTATAAAGAATGGATCCCATCTTTTTGTCTGGTATCATTAACGATGTGTAGTCATATGTCCTAGTTCTCATCCTTGATAGAGAGGAACATTGGTTTGAGAGAGGGGTAAAGAAAGCCATTTTGGTGGAGAGAAACTGCTCATAGTTAATTCTGAAGCTGAGCTTTTTAGAAAATCCTTGAAATTTTTTCTATCCATCGTACATGCAACATGGGGGGAAATCCGTGAAATGTACAGTCAAATTGTACAACTCGACATACATYAAATCAGCCCTTATGTACTCCACTTGCTCAAAACTGCCATTGCTGGATAAACAATATGTCTCTACTGTTTTTATTTCTGACAGTCCAAATATGTTGACCTGCACACAGAACATTCTCTCTTTCCTCCTGTCATTGTACTTATACCTACTTCTTCACCACAGTGACCACAGACATTTGTTCATAACACTGTGCCAGTTGGCATCTGCCTTGCAAATGTGATAAATATACGTAGATGCAAAAATAAAAATTGTCATCAGTTCCAGGTTAGATAAGTCACACCATGTTAAATGATTATATTTGCATATCCTCTTTCCAGTATTTTACATGTTCTGACAGTCATCTTTTATTTTGCATATTCATGAAGGCAAACAAACAATTTTTGGTGCACAGACCAGCTTTGCGCGTATAAGTATGCAAGTTTTTATACATGCAAAGCTTTAGTAAATTAGGACTCAATCAACTTTATTTTTCAATCAACTTTATTTATAGAGCACATTTTAAAAACCACAAGGGCAACCAAAATGCTGTACAGTAAGACATGAGTTAAGACAATAAAAGAAACACAAAACACAAATCAGGTTCACAGCAGGTGAGCATAAGTTGCCAATACAAGACAAAATTGCAGTGTGTTAAAAGCCAGAGAATAAAAGTGTGTTTTTAAAAGAGATTTAAAAACAGGAAGAGTTGAAGCCTGTCTGACTCTTAGGGGAAGATAGTTCCACAACTTGGGATCGACAACAGAAAATGCTCTGTTGTCTCTAAGTTTCCGCCTAGTTTTAGGGATGATCAGCAGCAGCTGATCTTAAGAGATCAGGGTGGGCAGTAAGGTTGAAGCAACTCAGATAGATATGGAGGAACAAGATTGTTCAAACATTTGAAAACAAACAGCAGCAGCTTAAACTGAACTCTGAAGTGAACAGGGAGCCAGTGAAGGGATGCCAGGATGGGAGTGATATGCTAGCACCTTACGGGTCTGAGTTAAGAGGCGAGCAGTAGAGTTCTGCACAAGCTGCAGGCGGGAGAGAGAGGTCTGACTAATGCCTACATACAATGAGTTACAATAATCAAGACAAACTGTGATAAAAGCATGGATTAATTTTTCCAGGTCAGATCTCGCCAAGATTGATTTCACCTTTGCTATTTGACATAGCTGATAAAAACTCTTCTGAACAACACTGCTGATCTGTTTTTCAAATTTAAAATCAGACTCAAACTTCACTCAAACTTTTACACTCAAACTTCCCAAATTGGTGACACAAATCCCTGAGATGAAATGACAGTGAGCCAAGATCTACGTTGGGAGAGGAGGAGCCACTCTGTCCAAACAACATAACTTCAGTCTTATTTTCATTTAGACTAAGGTGGTTAAGAGAGAACCATGCTTTTATATCATTAAGGCAGTGTATGAGTTGGACTATGTTGTTTAGTGCAAAGGGAAAATAGATCTGGCAGTCATCAGCATAATAGTGAAATGAAATACCATGCTTCCTAAAAACAGAGCCAAGAGTAAGTGGGTAAAGGGCAAATAAAAAGGAACAAGAATTGACCCCTGGGGCACCCCATGTGGAAGGGGAGCTGTGGAGGACATAGAGTTGTCAATCTTTACACAAAAACTCCTATTATACAAGCAGGACCTAAACCAATTGAGGGCGACACCCCTAATGCCCACACAGTGCTCGAGACGAGAGATTAAAATGCTGTGGTCAATGGTGTCAAATACAGTGGACAAATCTAAAAACACTAAAACAACAAACTTTCTGAAGTCCATTGAAAAAAATATGTCGTTTGTAACTCTTAAAAGTGCACTCTCTGTACGGTGGAGGGGTTTAAACCCAGAATGAAATGGCTCAGTAATGCCGTCGTTGCCCAAAAATGGTAACAACTGGTTGTAGACAACCTTCTTTAAAGTTTTACAAYTAAATGAAAGATTGGAGATAGACCCAAAGTTGGAGCAGAGAGATGGATCGAGACCTGTTTTTTTAAGTAGAGGACGTTAGTCTTGCCTGCACAACTTTCCTCTTTTAGAAAAAAAAAGATGCAACAGAATCTTCAAAGTCTTAACTAACCTAGTACTTACAGCTGCCTAGTCACTTTCAAATATCTTTTCTGAAATGTATAGCATCAGCTGGAAAACCAAAAATACAATAACGCACTGGAATTGCCTTACCTTCTTTGTAGACATTTCTTTTTTTTTCTTTTATACAAAAAAACCCTTTATATTCTCTGACTGGAATAACAGATAAATTGGAACAAATTAAAACAATAACTTTCAGAGGGTGACTGCAAAGCAAAATACAGTAACTTGAATCTGACAAAAGTAATAATAAATGAAAATTCTATAAAAATTAACAAATGAAAATCAGACATTGCTTTTCAGTCATGCTTCAACAGACTTTTTTTAATAAAACTCACCAAACAGGCCTGGACAGAAATGATGGTACCCCTGAAAATTATGTGACCAAAGGGTCATGTTACATCAAGGATGTTAATTAGCATCACAGGTGTCTACAATCGTGTAATCTGTCAGTGGGCCTGTATATAGGGCTACAGATACTGTGCTGTTTGGTGACATGGTGTGGACCACACTCAACATGGACCAGAGGAAGAGAAAGTGTTGTCTCAGGAGGTCAGAAATAAAATTATAGACAAGCATGTTAAAGGTAAAGGTTATAAGATCATCTCCAAGCAGCTTGATGTGGACTTATTGTGAGACAACCAAGGAGGACACCAAATTATAAAAAGCTTGACTGGAATTTGCCAAACTACATTAACAAGCCACAAAGCTTCTGGGAGAATGTCCTCTGGACAGATGAGACAAAAACAGAACTTTTTGGCAAGGCACATGTTCAGAGAGGGGAAAATGAAGCCTACAGTATGAAGAACAGAACACTGTCCGTACTGTGAAACATGGAGGAGGTCTGTTATGTTCTGAGGCTGCTTTGCTGCATCTGGCACAGAGGGCCTTGAACCTGTGCAGCGTACAATGAAATCTCAAGACTATCAAGGATTCTAGAGAGAAATATTCTGCCCAGTATCAGGAAGCTTAGTCTCAGTCAGCGGGCTAACCACAGCAACCCGGAGCCTGACTCCGGGAGCCCGAAKGGCCCCAGGGAAGCCGGAGCGCCAGCCCCGCCTCCAGAGCCCCCCCAAGCACCACGTCCGCCCGCAGTCCAGGCCCCACCAGACAGTCAGCCCCCACCCCTCAGGTCCCCATCCCCAGATGGCCAGCGGGGAACTGGGGAGTAAAAAAAAATAAAATAAAAGAAGACCCCGACACACACACACCGCCACCCTCAGATGTACTGTTGATGTGTGATGTTCTATTATGCAATTAATGACTGGGGTGGCTGCCGGGGCCTGGGGGGTGGTCGGTTG
>NW_013952460.1:959895-966925 GCF_001266775.1 Austrofundulus limnaeus
AAAAAAAAGGAAGCTTAGTCTCAGTCACAGGTCATGGGTCTTCAACAGGATATTGACCCAAAACACAGCTAAAAACACCCAAGAATGGCTAAGACAAAAACACTGAACTATTCTGAAGTGGCCCTCTGTGATCCTGACCTAAATCCTGTTGAGCATCTTCAGAAGGAGCTGAAACATGCCATCTGGAAAAGGCACCCTTCAAACCTGAGACAGCTGGAGCAGTTTCTGCCCAGGCCTGTTTATTGAGTTTTATTTATTGCATTGTTTTAATTCTATTGAAGCCTGGCTGAAATGCCTGACTTTCATCTGTTCATTTTCATAGCATTTTTATTTATTATTATTTTAGTCAGATTCCAGTTATTGTGTGACCAATGTGAGTTTTTCTTTCATTAAGTGTTGATGAAAATTTGTACATAAACATTATCCAATACAAATTTTAGTGTATTTGCATAAATAATAAATCAAACGTTAAATATGCACTTTTATTTATCTGTCTTTATCACCTTCTAGAGGAGAAAACCAGCTTCTAACCAGCTAACCATGAATGTATCTGCTTTCACAGTACTGACGAGTAAGAACCTCACAAAATGTTTTCAGCTTTCTTTCCATTAGGGTGATTGCTGCACACTTAAAAAGTTCCTTTGATTGAATCTAAAGCTGCACAAAATAAAAAAAACAGCAGATGATTCAGACCGAGCTAACGGGCTAACACGTACTTGATCCTACCCTGTTTGTCTTGATTGAAAGAGCAAATGGCTCATTATAGGATTTCAGTCCAGGCCAAATTCCAATTGCCGTGACTCATACATTAAAAGAAGATGATACGTCTTTTATAAATCCACTTTGTGCTCGTGCCTGTAAACTTAAAATAAATTCAGTTAACAGTGAGGAGAAAAACATTCCAAGACCAGGAAGTCAATAACGCCGCTATCCCCCTCAGGGTGCACATTACCATTGTTGTGCGCCAGGTTAATGTACTTCAAACAAGGTTTATTATACACTGCTGCGCACAATAGTGAAGTGAGGAGTGGAGTGGTCATGTGCTGTAGGTGAGGGTGGGGTACATCACTTCTTTTGTCCGTGGGTGTGGAGAGCAACAACTCTTGATTACAATGCTTTCACAAACAAAATAATAGCATCAAGCTATATTTAATTACACAGAATAAAGTACTTCCTATTGTAACTTCTTATCAGCTTTTCTAATTATTTCTTTTAATATTGTTTTCTTGTCATATTTTATCCCTGATTGTGTTGCATCATTTATGGAGTTTATTTGAACTGTAATAATTTGTATTTTGCAGTGTGAAAAATTACAACATATTCCAAATCCTTTGTTTATTTGCCCTGTTGATTGTTTTCTACAATTAACAAACTTGCCCAAAGACAGAGGTGGAGCTGCCTTTCACCGGCGCCACCAGACRCTCTGACCACCATCAGTAGGCAAGGCGGGTGAAGTGTCATGCCCAAGGACACAACGACTGATATGGCTGGTCTTTTTTTACGCCTTTGCAGCAACTTGTCTATTTATTGTGGTTGTCATGTTGCTGCCCCTTCTTCAAAAGGAGTGGTCTTAATGCAGGCTCTCTCTTAATTTAAAAGACAGAACCTGTAAATATCACAAAGATTTGTGTTTGGACATCATGTTGAAACACAACAAAAAAACACAACTTTTTCTTCTTTTTCAAACCAACTTCAGAACAGCTTTTGCTCTGAAACCTCCTCCTCCCCACTGAAGCACTTTGGTCCCAACTGAGCTTTGGTTTGGTGGCTCTGTCTGAATGGCCATTGTGAAACCCAGTTATTTATTTTTATAATGTTTAACTGATTGATTGATTGATTGATTGATTGATTGATTGATTGATTGATTGATTGATTGATTATAGAGTCATTACTCTAAATAAGGAATCTAGCATTTGACTATAGCAGTATTTCAATGCTTTTAAGAAGCATTATGATATAAAAGCTATTGACCTGACACAATCCTTGTTTGAGCATCTCCTGTCAAGTTCCTAAATGATGAGAAAACAAACCCATATTTGTGCTGTAAGAAACATGATTTTGTAATTTGCTGTTTGATATGAGAATATTATATTTTCTCTATATATTCGAATCATATGACTTCTGTCTGAACCTTACAAATGCAGTTCACTGCAGTCATCAACCCCACTTTAAGACCAGGGGTCCACAGGGGCCTTTGAGGCCACACTTCACTGCGGAGCCTGCAGCTCATCAATYATGTAAAAGAATGAAGTAGGCTGACGGTGATGAACAGGGGTGCTGAGGCCTAATCAACAGTCACCATGCTCCAAACGAGGACATTACAGAGATATAGAATTAAGGAATACATTTAATCAGAGCAGTTTATCAAAAAAAGAAGAAATTTGTGGCTTATTTTACATTATAAAACCGAGTATTAGGGCCACACAACAATATTTTTTTTTCATCACGGAAATAAAATTAAGAATGTGAAGTCTGCAGAATTTCTTCAAAGTCCTGCTGCTGATAATTTGATGCTAATATGATGATGATGATGATGACGATGATGATGATGATGATGACGATGATGATGATGATGATGATGATGATGATGCCTTTATTGTCGTTGAACAGATCACAATAAAATTAATATGCTAAAAGTTTAAGTATTTCTTTGAACTCATACTAAAGAATAAGTTGCTCAACATTCCTCATTTTAGTGCAGCGATAAGACTGCTTTTTCACGTAAAGGTTCTCGTATTATTACAACTTTATTCTGAATACGACTTTACTTTCATGATGTTACGAAAAAAAATCTTTTGTGGCCCTAATACTCCATCATAACACATACAGTAAATGGCAACCCCTTCGGATGTTTAACTATATAATGAGGCTCAAAAATCCGTAATTTTTGCAAAATATCCATATCAATCACACACGGGAGAAGGGGCGGGGTTACAGGTGGACTCTCAACTGCAGCAACATCAGAAGGAAAAGAGGATGGAAGAACTTATTTCTAGCAGCAGAGTGGGGTGGAAGTGGATATTTAATGTTACTGTTTTTTTCTAACGACCTACAGGCTCTGCCATGTTAAATAAATTTGAAACTGTTTTTGAAAAAGTCCGTAAAACATGAAAATATCTGTGAGTTTGCTGTATATGTCCGTATACCTGCAAAATGATGTAAAATCCATGTAAATTACGGACAATCAACTTGACATGTATGATAACATCCATAAAAAACTTGGAAAAGAATATAGATTTAATGCCTGGAAATGTTCATCTTAACAGTTTTGTATGAAGAGTCAATAGCCAAGCAAGGAGAGACAGTTGAACCTCCCACTTGAGTGTAGTGATGACCATACACACACTTTATTCCTTAGTAAACTTTTAGCATTACCTAATTATGGCTTCTGCCCTGTAGACAATTGCAAAACATGAGCTAAAGCCTAAATGAACAGAGAAATTAGCTTTATTTCTGCTGTAAAGTATGGATAGGATGTACTTTGAACACAGTGGGGGCGCAGGAGCCCTGCACAGATTGTGTTCATTATGCTGCGGTACATCAGCGACGGCCTACAGCGCCCGCAATAAAAGACCAATGAACGGTGCACATCCTGTATTGATTTGTTTGCTGAATATCAGAGTGAATGTTCAGATGTATTTATAATGGCCTTATTAAAGTCTCCTTTGATCCAAAGAATACAACAATAACAGAATTGGCCGTGTTGTTTGCAACCAAAATCCACTGTGGTAAAAAATGTCAATACTAACTGGAGCTTTTCAGAGGCATTCACCTATTATTTTCCTTTAATCATATAAATGTAATCGGTTTCAGAGGTGAGGGGTGGGCCTGCTGCAGTTCTTCTTCTCTATCATTGATGTGAAGCTGTCGATCCAACGCTGTTTCTCCACATGTGACTTTTTTTTAAATAAAATATTCTATTTGAAATACAAACAGCTTTAATCATGACACCTCATCTTACTTACAGAGACTCTGCTGGCTGACATTGGATAAAGAAGTAAGTGTTGGTGAGGACATTATGCTTGACATTCGGATCATAAAGATGTTTGGAGGTGACTGAGAGATACTGGAACAGGTGAATATCTAGACAAGTGATCTGATGAATGTGTGATGAAAGTGAGATGGTTCTAAGTAAGAATGACAGTCAGTTCATTTTTTTAAAAAAACTGATGCTCATAAGAAAGAGCAAATAAGACAATATCAAGACAAACTTAAGGGACACATTTTACATTTAGTCAGTTGTACACACAGTACTTTTCATTGTTTTATACAAGTTTGTTAAGGCCCTGTCACACTATAGCAATGGTAAATGGCTTGAAGTTATACACTCACCGGACACTTTATTAGGTACACCTGTCCAACTGCTCATTAATGCACATGTCGAATCAGCCAATCACATGGCAGCAACTCAATGCATTAAGACAATCTGCTGCAGTTCAAACTGAGCATCAAAATGAGTAAGAAAGATGATTTAAGTGACTTTGAACGTGGCATGGTTGTAGGTGTCAGACAGGCTGGTCTGAGTATTTCACAAACTGCTGATCTACTGGGATTTTCACCAACAGCCATCTCTAGGGTTTACAGAGAATGGTCCAGCAGTTATATGGGTGTAAATGTCTTGTTGATGCCAGAAGTCAGAGGAGAATGGCCAGARTGGTTGGAGCTGATAGAAAGACAACAGTAACTCAAATAACCACTCGTTACAACAGAGATATGCAGAAGAGCAACACTGAACACAGAACACGTCAAACTTTGAGGTGGATGGGCTACAGCAGCAGAAGACCACTCCAGGTGCCACTCCTGTCAGCTAAGAACAAGAAAGGGCTACAATTCACACAGGCTCACCAAAACTGGACAATAGAAGATTGAAAAACTTTGCCTGGTCTGATGAGTCTTGATTTCTGCTGCGACATTCGGATGGTAGGGTCAGAATTTGGCATCAACAACATGAAAGCATGGATCCATCATGCCTTGTATCAACGGTTCAGGCTGCTGGTGTTGGTGCAGTGGTGTGGGGGATATTTTCCTGGCACACTTTGGACTCATTAGTACCAATTGAGCATTGCATCAACACCACAGCCTACCTGAGTATTGTTGCTGACCATGTCCATCCTTTTATGACCACAGTGTACCATCTTCTGATGGCTACTTCCAGCAGTATAATGCTCCATGTCATAAAGCATGAATCATCTCAGACTGGTTTCTTGAACACAACAATGAGTTCAATGAACTGGAATGGCCTCCACAGCAGAGGTGGTTGCTCTAAGACAGCAAGGGAAGCTCAGCTTCCCCTAAAATGTAAAAAAAAAAAAACAAGTGTTCAAATATATACTGTTGTGTGTACATGTCATTTCCTCTCACTCATTCCCGCAGCTTCACAGTGCTTTAAACAGTGTGGACGCTGAGCTTCCACAGTGTTCAATAGCGAAGCAAAGACTGCAGCAAAACGAGACGAGTCATTGGATAAATGCTGGGCTTTGTCCTGCCCCTTGGACACTCACTGGGGGTCTATGGGACAGTGGGCTGGCCTCGAGCTGGACCTTACAGAGGAGAAACTGAACTGATGACATGTGGATCACAAGGGAGACAAAAACTAATGTCAGAGACAAAACTGATAACACTCAGAAAACTAAAAAAAAAAAAAAAACACAAGAACCCAGAGCATAAAGAGCTAAAGAGAAAGCAGAGCTGAAGTCTTACTGGTTTTTAATCTAGCTCCTTTGTTCTTTTACACACYTTTATTGTGCAGTTCAGGCCGAGCAAACTGCCACAGTTAACCCATGATATGGATGTATCTGACAAAATTGTCTGATTGCACAAACAATCTTTGATTTGCTTCTTTTCAGATAAAATACATTTTACTACAGATTGCACATAACATTTGTTCCTGTTTAGGGATAAAGAGATAATTATATTCAACAGTATTTTGTGTCACTCAAAAGTCTGTAAATAAAAGCTAACATTTGTTTCTGAACCTGAAACATGCTCAAAGACAATCCAAACTGCCACTCTTTGCTTTTGTCGATTTAAAACAGACGTCATTTTCTTTCAATTTGATTCAGTCAGTGGAAAAACGGTGTCACTGCTTCAGCAGGAGTTAAAACATAKTCACTTTAGCAGCTAATGAAAGCTGACATGAGGACAGAATCAGTATTCATGAATTTGTCATGTCGCTGACATGAAGCTATTGTTTAGGTGATACAAATGCTAAATAAATGGGAGGCAAATTGATCTCATGTCTTGTTGATAAAATGAACTCTTTAGTGGGCAACATGATTTAACGAGAACATAAAAATAAGATGTAAATGGTCTGTATGAGAGAGAAGCTGTTTTGAACTTTTTGTGTGACCATTTTTTTTATTTTTGTGAAATTGTTTGTGTTAATTTTGAATTGTTTGACCATAAAGGTCACTGAGCAATACCCCATCAAATGTGTGATAAAATATAATATTAATTCCAATCCCAGTATTAGTAAAATGTCTTGAATTTTGGAGAACTTAGTTCAGTGTCCAGTCAGAGGAGGCCCTGACTCAGACTCATTGACTTTTACATAAACAATTTCCCCTCCTCCAACACTATCACACAACTGACCCATTTGTCCATTGTCCAGTCCCACCACAACTCTCTTCAACTACTCAGGGCTACATGGTTAAATATATAACCGAGTGCCTCCTTAATGTAGGCAGGCTCTTCATAGTGCAATCCTTTTTTTCTGTTTAAACACAACAGCAATGGGTAAATAAGTGAAATAAATTCACAGAATAGTGACCATCCTCTGTCACAGTTTCTAAAAACACTGTGATCTTTTTTATACCTCCTTCCCTCTCCCTGCTGGAGCCTATAAATTCAGTCCATTTGGTTTAGTTCTGCCTGAATTCTGTCATCTGCCAACTTCTACAGAACAGTCGAAACCTCCTCATTGTACCATGGGTCTGGTTAACATGATAGATAGATAGATAGATAGATAGATAGATAGATAGATAGATAGATAGATAGATAGATAGATAGATAGATAGATAGATAGATAGAT
>NW_013952460.1:967943-971252 GCF_001266775.1 Austrofundulus limnaeus
ATATACATGTTTTGTTTTAATTAAGAGTAAAATTAATCAGACAGGTACACAGCTTTTTGGATTGGATTGGATTTCTAATTTAATTTTGAGTAGATAATAATTCTGCAATAATACTCCGGAAAAGTGAAATGGGGGGAAGACATCCTGTGAACTTAAGTACACAAAAAATAGTTTAAAAAAGGAAGAAAACAAACAGTGAACCTTAACTCTGAGACTTTCAAAACACAACTCACATTTTAAACCGCAGCTCTTTATTAGCACAGAGCTAGCACAGGAACACACACCACAGATTAAAACAGTCCTACCTTCTTGGCAAAAAGTTTAGTTTTTTTTTCCTTCACGTCCTCAGTTTTATGTGTTCTGTTCAGG
Source organism: Austrofundulus limnaeus (assembly GCF_001266775.1). Lineage (NCBI taxonomy): Eukaryota > Metazoa > Chordata > Actinopteri > Cyprinodontiformes > Rivulidae > Austrofundulus > Austrofundulus limnaeus. The sequence goes on from NW_013952460.1 coordinate 968,313, forward strand.
CTGTTCTGTCTGCTCCAAAAACACATTTTTAATCAGAATATCTCATCTGTTGGACAAAAGTTTTGATGAAGCCTGTTCCTTGGTGAGTTCAGTCAGGTCCACTGTTCGTATCAATGTGCTAAAAACCAGCAGGAAGTACACCCCAATGAGAATAGAGGAGTTGATAGTATTGATTATTGCTGGGGGGGCTATTAACATGATAAATCCACTGATAAACACAGGGTGTCAGACATACCGCCCTATGACAAAAAAATTGTATCATGGGCAATTAATCGTCAGAAACACTTAAATCGATTATTTTTTGGCACTTGACGATTAATGAAATAAATAYCAGCAGGCAGACTGACAGGAAATTCCCCCGGTCAGTCAACTTGATGCTCCTCTCTGCTTAAAATATCACAAACGTTTTAAAAAAAGTTTTGTAATTTATTTATCACAACTCCGGTTTTACTTGGTCTATCAACACAATTTAATAACTGATGTAAAGCCTGAAATCTGTGCTCTTAACACAATTTGGAACARATTATTACGGAGAGCAAATCCACTAGTCATTTAAATTGGTCATGTGACTATGACATGCTGGCATCCAGGGACTCCAAGGGATCAGTCATCATATTAATCGTTATCAGCTAAATACCACAATAATCGTGATTAATTAGTTGACCAATATTGCCCAATCCTACTGTATATCTAAAAAACTGAGAAGGAGTCACTGAACCCATTTACAATTTCATTTAAAAATGTCAAAACTGTTAAAAAAAACACAGAACAAAACAATACATGACAAGCTAAGTAACCAATTTACACTTGTAAACTTGTAACCACTTGTAAACACAAACAGCTAGATAATGGTAAATCATTCTTCCTTGTTGCATTTTACACTGAAATCATCTGTTTAACTGTTTGACAGAACTGATCTTCTGAAAGTCAGTGCTTTCTCCCGAACGCTAACATTTAATAGAAATAAATAAAAAAATGAACAACCCAAAGGTGATCAGTTTATGAAGTGGCTCAGGGACCAGTGGAAATAACGCAGCATATTTGGTTTTATGGGAAAGTGGTGAAAGCTTTAAAGTCACTCCACTTGGTCTAAAAACTGAGGTTATGTTGCTTTTTAACATTCAGTGAGTTTAGACTTTTTATGATGTCTGCAATATAAAGTAAATGGTTTCTGAAGCTGAAGAGTAAATCTTAGTCAGCTGACTGGTAAAAAGACAAAAACATATCATATTACATTTATCCAATGTTTCTGGTCAGCTATTAGCTTTTGTTTGTGTTCATGAAAGACAGAAACGGATTCACCCTTTTTATTCATCTAATCACTCATAAAGTGAGCTAATCTTTAGTGAAGCACATGCCTGATACTGAAAAATAAATATATATAAATATATAAAAGTTACAACTTGTCTTATTGTATATAAAATTAGAGATGYGTGTTATTTGATAAAACACAAAGACTAAAGGCTCTTTTTGATCCAAATTTTGTTGATGTGATGCTTTAAACATTCAAGTTTTACACAGATCAAACTGAGGCTCAAAGCTTGAAACTCCATGTCAGCTGGCCGGTGGTCCTCRTTCGTTCTGACAGCAGGGTTTAATTAAAGCACAGCTCAGTGTTTAACTGGAGCTGTGAAACAGCTTGACTTGTGTAAAAATCCTCCGCAAATAAATATATATATGTATGCATGCTGTTAGGAATGTTTTTTTGGTTTTATAGAAAATGTGGCACCAAATTCATTTTACAGTGGGGGCTAATAGGCTGATTGTGCTGTAAAATCTCTCCTCACACAGTACATGAAAACAGAGGCACCTTTTAAATAGCCATAAATTGTTTTATTCAAGAAAAAGCTGGTGAAGCTGAATCAAAGCTGATTTTTTTTCCTCTCTGAAGACAAAAATAAGGTTTAGGATCATTGGGGCACCATGGTTTTCATGGGCGTCGTGTTGAATCTGTAGTTTGGCTACAGAGGTAAACATCAGCACATAGGAGCAGAACATTTGTAGTATAATACTTCATACTTCCTTCAGAACTGGCCCAGCAATAACATATATTAAGCAGGCTAATGCATGAGAATTGAAGCAACAAAATATACAAATTATTTACCAAAACATGCAGCCCTAACCAATTGCCTCCTGTGCATGTGCATACAGCGCTGGAAAAAATTAAGAGACCACTTTAAAATGATCAGTTTCTATGACTTTATTCTTTGTAGGTTTATGTTTGACTAAAACRAACATTGTAATTTTGTTCTATGATCTACTGACAACATGTGTCTGATATTCCAAGCAAAAACTGAGTATTCATTTGCAGAAAATGAGAAATGGTCAAAAAGACGACAAAGATGAAGAGCTTTCAGACCCCAAATAATTCACAGAAAACAAGTTCATATTCATGAAACAACAATACCAATGTTTTAAAACTCAGGAAGAGTTCAGAAATCAATATTTGGCGGAATGTTTTCAACCAAATACAGAGAAACTGTGCAGTGGTCAGCTATCTTTAGAGCACTTTTTCTTTTTTTTTTATACAATAAAATGCAAGCATTTTAAAATTGTATCCTAGTTTATTACACAAAGTTTCTTCAGAAATGCTCTCASTGGTTCCCAAACTTTTTATCTTCTGACCCACAAAATCTTCTTGGCAAAAACTTGTGACCCCAAATATTACTGGTCTGAGTACACAAACTTTGTTAATAACCCTAAAAACAAAGGCTACATAAATATAAATACTTATTCATACTTATTTTGTGTTTTTGTAATAATTATAGGGAAAATATTACATCATCAATTATTTATTACTCTTTAAATTGATCTCTGAAGCAGTGGTTCCCAAACTTTTCAGCTTTTGACCCACAAAATAACAGTAGCAGAGACCTGTGTTCACAACTATTTTTGGATGATAAACATTTGTATCAGGTCAACTAAACATGGGCATAGTAA
>NW_013952460.1:971695-973588 GCF_001266775.1 Austrofundulus limnaeus
GTTGTGTGTGTGTGTGGGGGGTGGGGGGGTCACTGCAAAGCCAGAAAGGTTTTTGTCCAAGAAGTGACGCAGCTCTATCTCCCTCCTCTTCTATTAAAGCCAAGCTGTGCTGACATCTGACATGCAGACATGCAGGGGATAATTGTTTTCACCGATGCTCCCGGACGATGCCTCGTCCACGCACGAGCCTCCTCAACCCCGCCGCCTGCCCCTCATGTGTTTCCCATCAGGGAAGTCTGTGGTTGCCTTCCTGATTTTGCTGGACTGGAAAAACAGAGCTAATACGGAGCGATCTGGAAAAAGCTTTGATGCAGCGACTTYACAAATAAACCTCTGAATGCCATATGGTTTGCATTCATCTCCTAATTCATTTCCTATAAATGTCTGTCGAACGCCGCGCGGGGCCAGCGTGTGTGCGCACAACCAGACTTGGAAAACAGAAGGCCGGGGAGAGCAGTTTGTGGCAACGTGTGATTATTATGATGTGTCTGTTTTTTTCTCCTCCCCGCATGACAGATGAGCCGCGGGGCCTTTCCAAAGCAAGCAAACAGGAAAACATGCAAACAGTTCACCTTACAGCACCAGGCTCCACACAAACAAAGTCCCACTCAAAGAGCAATTAAAAAGCAATGATTGCCAGCTTCATGATGACTCATCAGCTGACAGACTTTCCCCCATTAAGTTGGATATTAGGTTACTGCTGAAAGAAGTGAACAGACAGCAGGCGTCCAGCGGTGGAGGACAAAGAAGTGAGCTTTTTTTCCGACTTTCCTACATGAACTTCAGCAAAGTCAAGTTGGATCCTGTTTCTTTTCGCTGCATCTACAGGGAGCCCAGCGTTCGTCACCAGCAGCTGCCTGTGTGGGTGTTGGCCTCACAAAACAAGCCTTTTCTTCCCCCATTTATTACGTTCTGAGTCATCTGTGCAAAAAATACCAAGAAACATACATGTCAAAAGTTCATTTCAYGGCTTTAGGCAACAATGCACACATTTTCCACTCCTTGACCTTTTTTTTTCTGACAAAGTGTTAAATATCTGCAGCTGCATGCGAACAAGCAGGAAGTAAGTTTGGGTGTTGGAGTTTCATTTTAAGCCCACTATTAATTTGGAAAATTAAATTTAAAAAAAGCTGTGAGTGTGAGGACAAAATGTCCATTAGTTCTGAGTGTTGGTCTAAATTAAACAAAAGGACWGACAGAGACTAAACAGCTGCTCAGTTTTAGCACCATGCTGCTGTAACACACATCATCTAACTATTAAAGGAACTTGCAGCTTGTGACACCTCAGTGAAAATATGCTCCAAAGCGAACATTCATTTCRATCCCTGCAGTCCCATCGAAGGCCGTTTAGTGGGAGACAGAGGAGTCCCGTGTTTACCTTGGGAAGGGGTGAGAGGAGGAGAGGCTATAATCACAGATTGAAATGTAAATGTGAGGCAGGCAGCAAACTGAAGTATCAGAGCTGTCCAGTGTGCAGTGTGGAGATATAAATTACAATCTGCCTGACAAATTTTCCTCATCTGACATTATGTAAATGAAAGTGTAAGTGAYTTGCAGGGCTTGAAACAGAAATCGATGCAGGAGGGGATGAGTGAGAGTGGTTGAAAGAGTGGTTCAGATGTTCCAAAATGCACGGCTGATAATTTGATCATGTAAAACATATTCATTACCTGAGGGGCCCTGCTGACACAAGTCACTCTGGGTTTTATAAAGTTCATCTCTTCAAAAAGTAAATACTAGTTGAATGTGGGTGTTCCTTTAGTACGATGCTTCATGCTTGAATTTATGACAATTTAAAGTGTTTGATTGATTGATTGATTGATTGATTGATTGATTGATTGATTGATTGATTGATTGATTGATTGATTGATTGATTGATTGATTGATTGATTG
>NW_013952460.1:975031-977158 GCF_001266775.1 Austrofundulus limnaeus
GGTGCTACCTGTTGTTTGTTTTTCATGGGAGCTACTGAGAGAAGTTAGCGTGTATAGCTAGATAGATCATAGTTTACCATTTTGTGTGAGCTTCATTCATGCAGATTTTCCCTTAAGAATTCCACCTGTTTTATCACCTGTTTCCACTACAAGACACTTTTTATTTTTCTCACAGTCATATTCAAAGAAATAACAAAGTGAAAGTTGCCATTTTCTCCCAACTTTTGTTGTCATCATTTAGCAGACGATGCTGAACATCAGACTGTAAACAAGTGACGTTATGGAAGAGGTGCTGTAAGCTGTTCACAGCTAATGTGAAACTACTCAATTTGGAAAAGAAAAAAAAGATCACATGTCTCAAAATAAATTGACAAACACAAATTAATGACATTCTATCTATTATTTCAGTTAGTTTTAGTTTTGTGAAAAGATTATACAGTTTTAGTTAGTTATTGTTTATTCATTTTATTACAGTTTTATTTATTTTGGTTAACTAAAATGTTTTTTCAATTTCAGTTTTCGTTATGTAGTTAGTTTTAGTTAACTATAATGGTCATGATTTGAAAACCTAAGGTCCAGAGTGAAAAGATCTTGAAACATGACTGTTGCATTTTGGTAAAATGGACACTTTTTTTTCACAAATATGTCATAGTCTCACCTTTAATGCTGYGTTCCAGTTGTCCTCAGAGTTCAGAGTTTTGCTCTTTTGAGTTGGAAAAATGAACTGGAACGAACCCTAATCTTGCAATATCAAGTCAGGACGTCGGTGCAGCATGACCGTACCTGAGCAGCCCGAGCACAGGTGATGTCATCATTTCAACATTTACATTTTTAGCAGTTCTGTGTTGTTTACATTACACTATCAGTTGTACTTGTAATACTTTGTTAATAGGCAACATGTTTTAATGCCTTTTGTACACTCAAAATATCATGTAGAGTGCTATTCTAGTGTTATTGTTGCATTATTCCATCAGAACAACAAATAMAAACACTTTCTTCTGATGTTCTGACAAGATGGGAACTGGAATGCTTTCAACTAGAAACTGACATCAGTCCAACTTCAGAATTTAGAGTTGCACTCCAACTGCAATGCAGCACAATCTAACCTATGAGCCGAGGCCACCACTGCTTTCGTCTTCTTCGGGTGTCATGTCAGCATTTTTGTTCGACAGTCTGACAGCTATCGCTTAAAGAAGTTTAAGGGGGGAAAAAAGAAAATAAAAAACATCTAACCGTGTAGAAAGGGCCTTAGCCAACAAAGCTGCTTAAAGCTAAAACAAGTTGGAAATTTTATCTGGTGCCATCAGGGCATAAAACAAGGCCTTTTGTGATGAACCCTGGTGTCTCTGTGGTTCTCAGACTGAGTGATACACACACTGAGGGGTGGGCTCTGATAATCAGAATATATCAACACAAACTGTAAAGGTGACTGGGAGGGAAGAAGGAGAAGAGAGGGTTGGTGTGAAAGAAGACAGAACGTTACAGAATGTGAGACTCTGGTAAAAATATGACAGCTAGTTGTTCACCTGTTTGTTTTCACACACTGTATTTTTATTTTATTTTATGTTTTAGTTTATCTTGTTGCTTGTCCAACTTAGGAAATTACAGCTAGGTTAGTTGAAGAAAAAAAATTTAACAGAAAACTTTGTGATGCAGCGTTTACTTGGTGGTGACTGACATTCAGCTCATGATAAAATGAGTTGGTCTAAGAGACATGCTCTGCTTTATTGTGGTGTTTTTGCAGAACTTCGCACAAACTAATTTATTCCTTTGTGATTTTGAACACAATTTTATCTTTTGATGAATAGTTTTTTAAGGGGATCCCTGATTAGTTGTAACATTAGACTTTACTTGATATATTTCAACTGTAAAATAAAGACTGTAAAAATGCTGTAGGCTAGTTAGTTTTTATAATTTTTAAAAATACATTTTAACACGGACGGAGCCATTTTATTTACACACAAAGCATTCTGGGTAAATGATAACGTGGATAGGTCCTCAGTGTGAGGCTGCTAGCGAGCTATATCCACCCTGAAGGTTAATCGTGGACAATATCTGAGGATCGACTCTTTTAAATGAAACCAGAGAGCGTTGACAGAGAGGAGAAGGTAGAAATGACTCAGCCTG
>NW_013952460.1:977696-979707 GCF_001266775.1 Austrofundulus limnaeus
AAATACAAACAACCACACACAGACACACACACACCTGCTGAGGTTGTTTCGACTGCTGCAGCCCCGAGGCTTCAAGGTTTAACATCTTCTCTACAGAAACAGAAACGTGGACTTTTACCCACCTTTGAACAATTAAAAAGTTGAAGCTTCTCTTAGAGTAAAATGAGGACGATGTCAGCGAGCGCAGAATACAGAGAATGAATTCTGTTGCTGGACTAAAATACCATCACAGTGAACTCCTGTTTGAYAGTTTTATTTTCTTCCTCCTCTGGTTGGAAACGAAGTGGCCTTGGCAAGAGGAGAGGAGTGTTGATCGGGGTGGACCGGTCTGCACCCAGCCCAGTTCCCCATCTGTAAACAATAGGGGTGTGGATTAGTTTGGAAACAATGTGTTTATTTAAAAAGCCCACTTCCTGCATGAACTCAGCAAGTCTCCCATTTATTTCACTGGCGGCGGCTCCAGTTCTTAAAATCATTGTTTAAAACGGGGGAACACAAAACACAGAAGCAAAAAAAAAAAAAAAAACACTTTGCATCTGGGCTTGGTTCCTGTGTGATACACTATCTGCGTTAATAGAATCGGAGCCGGCTGTTTGTGTTTTTTAATCATTCACAAGGATCTTAGCTTGAGACGGAAAAGTGAAACAAGGAAATATTTGGGTGTTTTTGTTGAGTCTGCTGCTGTGTGCTCTACGTGTACAGATGTAAGTTTCATATAAAAGGAAAAGGGGGGGAAAAAGGCCAAACAATTTTTCTGCTTAGCCTAAACTGCCATCAGCAGTCTGCAGAATCTGCCTGCAGGGGCTGAGATTCAGCTGAGGGTTGTGGAGCCCAGGAGCAACACCCACCAACCCTGACTGCCCCAGAGCCACTTCCTGTCCAAAAGGAAAAGACTTTGCACTTTCTCCTCAGGAAGAACACATATTAATGGAATATCAATTACCTAAAGAGCAATTCTGCAGCAGGACTCATACAACATCAGTCACAATTTGACACAGTTTAAACCAGATGTTTACATACAGTACACTGAGCCTTTTTTTCTCTCACTGTGTTTAAATCAGATTAAATCTTTCCTGTTTAAGTCAGTTAACATTTCCATTTGTTCATATTTGCTAAATGCCCAAATAATGACATAATTTTTTTGTTTGTTTCTTCTAAGTAAGAAGTTTACACACTCTATGGTCACACTGAAGGTCCTAATGCTCAATGGGGACCTTCACTCAGGTTATTTTTAGAACACCATGACTCTGTCCGCTCAACACTCTCGTACTCACGTAGCTTCTCCATTGATTTTAATAGAGCTGTGCCAGCCGAGCTGGGCTTAAATTTAAATAAATCCAAGAAAGCAGCATCAAACTCCACCGGGAGGACCACAAAACTTTGTGCTACAGTACTCATGACTGCGACTCAGGATACAGCCATCGTCTCTATACTTTTTGTGACTATTCCCAAGCTAAGATGCTAGGCTAACAGTTTAATTCCAAAGATCCAGTCCCCCGAAAAAAACAGAGTAATATAGTATATGCTGTTAAGTGTCAGGAGGACTGTGATGAGTTATACATTGGGGAAACAAAACAGCCACTGTTCAAAAGAATGAGCCAGCAYAGACWAGCTACATCGTCGGGTCAGGACTCTGCAGTTYACACTCATYTACAGGCCAGCGGTCACTCTTTCAGGGATGAAGATGTTCTCATCCTTGATAGCGAGGAACATTGGTTTGTGAGARRAGTAAAGGAAGCCATCTTTGTGATGAAAAAMCATCCACCATTWAACAGAGRTGGAGGCCTTCRTGTCCAGTTGTCCTCCTCCTGTAAYGCTGTTATTGCAAGTGTGACTCAGCCCCCTGTGAGCAAAAAGTGTGAATCAGGGCCCCAACGATACCAACACAAAGAGGGAAAGAGACAAAAACAAGGGGGCTTTGAGCCCCGCTTGCATTCACTACATGAACATGACACGACACCTAAGAATCACAGCATCCAAATAAATAAGTCAGGTGATGGGGCACATGACC
>NW_013952460.1:980060-981887 GCF_001266775.1 Austrofundulus limnaeus
GAAGAAGAAGAAGAAGAAGAAGAAGAAGAAGAAGAAGAAGAAGAAGAAGAAGAAGAAGAAGTTAAGTCTGATTTTTTGTCAGTAAGAAAATAAGTTCTGTATTTTTTTATAAGTTTTACATTAACATCTGCTCTCAGCTGTATCTGTGCTCTTGAACTGGATCTGATTTGACAGCAACTGTGGAATGTTCCGAAGGCTTTTGGAGAAGGAAAAATACAAACAACCACACACAGACACACACACACACTGTGTCGTCACGTCAAACCAATTTTGCAACACCGAGTAGTCCTGGTGAAGTCGGGAGTTTGCTTCTGAGACTGACAGACACGAGGAGGATGAAAAGGCTTTAGGAATAAGCGGTGCAACCTTAGCGCAGCCTGACTCGTGCTCACAGGCCAGAGACTAACAGGTAAACTCAGAGGAGGGTGATTAAGCCCTCGTTAGGCATGTAAATCCCACCCTTTACAGGCAAAGCGTTTCACCAGATCCCTGTCAATTTCCTACAGCAGTGCTTGGGTGGATTTACATGAATACACTCTATCAGTAAAGCTTAGCTTACCGAGTTCAACATTTACTCACTTTTGGGTGCTGTATGAAAATTGGATATTTTCGTTCTCTTTCGTTTTTTTTTTTTTTTTTTTTTTTTTTTTTTTTTGTCTTGAACAGAGCGAGTGGTTTTATTTACAGGGCACCCAGTGTGGCCTCTTTTGAAAATTGACTCCTCAGTTTTGTCCACAGGCCAGACACGAGAAGGTTAGCTGCCTGCCTCCAGATAAGCTGGCAGAACTCATCAACCACTGCAAGAAGATAGTGTTCTGTATTTCTGTCATGCTTTATCATCAGCTGGGGTGAAACTAAACCGGTGCTAAGCAAGAGGAGAGGGACCATTTCCCTGGATTACAGGCGTCAACTTTAATTTCAAAGACCAGTGGTGTATCCAGGGAAGGTGCAGGCTTCGCTTGCCACAGATTGGCAGCAGTGACCTGATAAGGCCCCGGAAGTGTTGTTCACATTCACCACGGGGGCCTATTGATCTCCGGGCTGCTGGTTCATTTCATAAAATACAAGGCAAACGGTGTTAGAGCGCCAGAGTGGCTCTCTATTCAGGAAGACACACTGCATCCTGAGCCAGTCGGGCTCTGCTCTGAGCGGTGGAGAACAGGAAACACACCACAGGGAGACACCCTGTTTGTCAGGACTCATTAAGGAAGGACGCCACGGTTTCAAGCATTCTGCCTCTAGAATCAAACGCAATGAGCTTTAAAGGGATCCCCGATTAGTTGTAACATTAGACTTTATATGATAAACATATACTTTAACTGTAAAATAAAGAACGTAATAATACTGTAGGCTGTACAGTTTTTATCATTTTTAAACTAAAAGCTCAAAAATATATTACATGGCCATTTTATTTACATGCAAAGCATTCTGGGTAAATGATGACATCAACTAGGTCATCGGTGCGAGGTTGCTAGCGAGCTATATCCACCCTGAAGGTTAATCTTGGAAAATATCTGATGATCGACTCTTTTAAATGAAACCAGAGAGCGTTGACAGAGAGGAGAAGGTAGAAATGACTCAGCCTGTAACTGAAAATATGGATGGAGGACAACAGAGCTAGCCTGTTAGTTTGTCAAGCTAGCGCAGAGGCTAACAGGCTAAACTGAGGTTCTTCTTCCATGAAGCAGCTCTGTTGTCCTCCATCCATATTTTCAGTTCCAGGCTGAGTCATTTCTACCTTCTCCTCTCTGTCAACGCTCTCTGGTTTCATTTAAAAGAGTCGATCATCAGATATTTTCCAAGATTAACCTTCAGGGTGGATATAGC
>NW_013952460.1:982155-984439 GCF_001266775.1 Austrofundulus limnaeus
GCTAGCAGCCTCGCACCGATGACCTAGTTGACGTCATCATTTACCCAGAATGCTTTGCATGTAAATAAAATGGCTCCGTCCGTGTTAAAATATTTTTAAAAAAATTACAAAACTAAACATCCTACAGTACTTTTACAGTCTGTATTTTACAGTTAAAATAAATGTTTATCAAATAAAGTTTAATGTTACAACTAATCGTGGATCCCTTTAAAGGGAAGATGTTTATTTAATTTAGACATAGTCTACGATACGATAAAAGGTTTCTTTTGACACCTGTTTCCTGACGGACGGTCAAAACCAAAGAGCTATCACGAGTTCCATTCAGATCATTCACACCGAAATGCCTGCCTCGAAAATTTCCACCGACCAAATTTATGAAATGCATAATCACAACATGAGGGACCTCTTATTTTATCATCAGTGGGTGTTATTAGAAAACCATTTCAAATGATATGTCACATGGGAACAAATATCATTTACAAACCACTAATGACTTGCAAACACTCCTCTAGCCTCCGGTGCAGACTGACGCCTTCAAGCAGTGTGTGCTCTGCTCGCCTCTCCACGGGACGTGCAGCGGGACGCCGCACGCTCCCAGAAATCAAACAGAATAAACAGGAAGAGCTCTTTTCTTCCAGTTTGGGCTGTAACAGTGGCAGAACCACATTAATTCTTAAAAGTCATCCCATTTATACCTGTCATTACTGYGGCCATCTAATGGTTTTTAGGTGTGTGTTTGTTGCAAAAATTCAAATGAGACACTAAAATATGTACATATTCTCTGCAGAGATGGATTAGGTTTGGATTATTAATAATTAAGCAGGCATTATTATTATTACACTTTGCATCCTCTGCATAGATCAAACTCACATCACTGCTGCTCTGCTAATAATGAGTCATCAATAAAACATTCTCATAATGTCAGAGACACTTGTGTAGATGCTCGGTCTAATTTTACACGGGTCGACTTGGTCATTAGTTCACCGCGGCGTGAATGTGCCACCACATGAAAACACACAGGAGGCTACAGAGGTGGCCTGATGTGGCCTGACAGTTGCTGCATCAAACCGCTCCTTCATTAATGTTAATCACCTTGATATTGTGAATAACCAAATCAGTGCACCTATATGCAAATACCCTAAAACATTTTACTTTTTAATGGAAGTGGATGTGTTTTTTTTCCAGCACTTTCATTTGCATAATAATCACGTCTATAGAGTTGTGTTTCTTTCAATGTCTACATGAATACTGGATCTGTGCTTAGAGCTGCATGTGAAAAAAATAATAAATATGACAGTCAGAAGAAGAATCAAATGATATTAGAAGTCCCTGTGAAAGTTTCCCCTCTTCTAATCAGAAATCATGCAGGCTTTTGGACTTGAAAGCCTCCAAAATGTTCACGGAGCTGTAATGAGAAACTAAGAAAAGCACCATCCAGAGGGGGGAGAGACGCCTTTATTGCCACCCAGACATAATAACTTAATGCAAATTGTAACTAGTTAAGCACAGCAAAATAATATGATACCATTGTCAGCAGCAGATTGGTATTATAATGTTAGCTTGTGCAAATAATCACATTTTGGAGCTGATACAATTACATTATTTGTTCTGGTTGTATCATACACCAATAAAAGCAAACATATTAGGATTCATGGCACTTTTCGCATTGCGTTATCAATATGTGGAAATAATTGTCTGCTGAGAGATTAAATTACATTATTGTGTATCTTTTTCATGCCTAATAAATAATGATGGATGGCTCTTATTTTCATCACCACCTGCAACCATTTTGTCTTCTTCCCCCTGCAAGTTAAAAATGAGAGCATAAATAAAGAAATAAAAGGGGAGCGTGGAGAACCTCCAGCAACACGGCGCCCGAGGTGCTCGGCACTGAAGTTTCAGCATCTGATCACAGAGGTGAAAAACTGCGCGCAAAAACAGAGAAACATGGAAAAGTCATCTGGATGTTCRAACAGACAAGCAGAGAGATGAAGATGACTGACGAGGAAACTGTGTTCCGGTTCAAGTTATGGCTTTATCAAACTTTAACAAATGAAAAAATCTGAATATTTTTAACAGCAAGTCATCGGAATCAAACCAACATTTAATAAGCAAGTAAGAAAAGTGGCTCCACTAAAGTCCACTAGTTATGTGCAAATAACATGTGTAGACTTGTAAACAGCATGTTAGGAAACATATTAATCTGTAGACAAACATATTTTAATAGATATTTTAAGCAAATAAACGAGATGTCACATTTTGTTGTATCAGTACTCACCAAAAC
>NW_013952460.1:985033-996002 GCF_001266775.1 Austrofundulus limnaeus
TATATATATGTTGCCTGAAATGAGGCATTGCAGAAAAAAAGTTATTTACTCAAAATAATCCTTTATTGTGTTTTACGGGTTTTAAATTTCTATACAGATTTTTTTCAGTAATGTCAGAATGTGCTTAATGTTTGCTTTTATTGGTTTAAAAGAAAGCGTTTAATCAACACTATCATTTTAATACCAATCACCATTTTTTATTCAGGCAACCTTTAACACAATTTAAYATAAGATGATTTAATCCAATTTTAATTTGTGAACCAGGACTAAAATAAATTCTTTTACAAGCTCAGAAAGCTCARAGCTGATGTGTTCAACACCACAGAACCACAGATACCGTTGTCAAAAAAAAAAAAAACTAAAAAAAGGGAAATGTTTTCAACAAAAAGTAATACCACTGCTTAAATTTGACACTCACATATGAATGTTGACATTATTACAGTTTTTGGTTGCGTCCGTGCGAGCCTGGGAGCAGTGAAGCCTTTAACATGTTATTTTGCTGAACAGAGATAAAGCAGCTGCAGCCAACGGTGCAGCAGCCTGATCCACCTTCTCCTCTCCCTTTGTCTTACTTTAATTTCAATCACTCATTTGCACTTTAAGAGATAAGAGAATTGATTAGCTCCAACTCCTCAGGAGTCTCCATGTTTGACTTTTTTTTCCCCTCGGGCCACCAATCTCAGCTGTCAATACTTGACTCTCCTGTTGCATTTGATGCAATTGTTCCATTGTGCCGCGACCAAACGTCCTCCTCCCAGTTAACTCACATCAGAGGAAGAAAATTCACAATAACTTCAGAACTTCTTAAGTAATGCCTTGTGCACAGCAAGATGCAGGAGGTTGTAAAAATTTACATTTTAATGAAATATTTGAATAAGCACTTGAAATTCACTCTAGCARGTCTCCTGGTTCTAAAACCAACATTTCATGTTTGTGTTTTGAATGGCAGCTACACAGAAATTAGCATGCCAGTCATTCAGATTAGGAAGGCATCAGTGGAAAGTCAGGTTTTCTCAATCAAGGTTCACTGCAGGTAAACACCAGCCATGACATTAAATGGTAGGGTTTTATTAAAGTCTGAGGGAGTGAGGGCAACAATAAAGTCACTAAACAAAGACAATCTATACATAAAAATATGAATCCAAAGTTTAAAAAAAAAAAGGTAACTGTTGCCTGTGATGGCAGGCTTCATTTTAACATATTATTTCTTTTTAACCACATCTGTCCTTAAACACTATGTTCAGTTTCCACAGGAGTGATGCTGTTAAATGAAAAATAAAATGAAAACTTTGTACTGGGCACAGCTTTTTTTAGACGCTATGAATTAGGTTGTGGATGATCTTTGTAGTTCTGTTACATTTTTACTTCCCACTGTTTAGGCCGACTCTGTCATCAACATTGGCAACCTTTTGTTTTCAGAAAAGTTTGATTTCTTCAAAAGGTAAAAATCAACAGAATGAGAAATAAAACTTTTAAAGTGACGGACCAGTCAACTGTGAAATTAATAATTATTAATAGTTACTAACTAATCAGYTGTGACATCAGTCAAAGAGCACAGGGTATGAAGAGAAAGGTAATAGGCTTCATCCAGATTAATAATGTGCAAGTTTTATTTATTTATAACCTTAAAAAAACTAAAAACCCAACAAACCAATGTTAAAGAATGCTACATTAGCTGGTATTAAACCTCTACAATTTTACACMATACTATTTGTTTAGTTTGTAGGGTTAGGGTTAGCAATCCWTAGTCCAGCACCTTGAGACTACTAMGAAAAATGAGGGAGGCAGCAGACTGGGGAGCATCATACCATGAAACAACTAAGATCCTGGCGTACATTTGGAAGAAAGTCTAAAAGTATCCTGTTCAGTTATTGTCTTAGGCAGCATAAAACCAATGAAAAAGAGGAAGAAAAAGAGGAACCATTATGGAAAGAGGAGCACCTACACAACATGTACATATGAAGAAGCGGTCAATATGATCAGATTCTTCTATGGGTTAGAGTATGTTTGGAGTATGTATTGGAGTATGAACTGGAGTATGGATTAAAGCATGAACTGGAGTATGAACTGGAGTATGGAGTGGAGTATGGGTTGGAGTATGGACTGGAGTATGGGTTGGAGTATGGATTGGAGTATGAACTGGAGTATGGGTTGGATTACAGACTGAAGTATGGATTGGAGCATGGATTGGAGTATGAACTGGCGTATGAACTGGAGTATGGGTTGGAGTATGGACTGGAGCATGAACTGGAGTATGGGCTGGAGTATGGATTGGATTATGAACTGGAATATGGGATGGATTATGAACTGGAGTATGGACTGGAGTATGGTTTGGAGTATGAACTGGAGTATGGGCTGGAGTATGGTTTGGAGTATGAACTGGAGTATGGGCTGGAGTATGGAATGGAGTATGAACTGGAAAACGGGCTGGATTATGAACTGGAGTATAGACGGGAGTATGGTTTGGAGTATGAACTGGAGTATGGGCTGGAGTATGGAATGGAGTATGAACTGGAAAACGGGCTGGATTATGAACTGGAGTATAGACGGGAGTATGGTTTGGAGTATGAACTGGAGTATGGACTGGAGTAAGAACTGAGTATGGATTGGAGTATGAACTGGAGTATGGATTGGAGTGTGAACTGGAGGATGGGCTGGAGTGTGAACTGGCGTATGAACTGGAGTATGGATTGGAGTGTGGATTGGAGTATGAACTGGAATTTGGGCTGGAGTATGGAAGGGAGTATGGACTGGAGGTCCCACAGTAAAGTGGGGGATTCCACCAAGAATGGTGAAGAACAGCAGGACTAAGTTAGTTTGGTACTTTCAAATCCAAACTGACAAACAAGTGATGGCTRACCAACCAGACACTGTGGTGGTCTACAAGCATCACAAGTAGGCAGTGGTGGTAGATGCAACAGTTCAAAACAAATAACATTCATTTAACTGTATCTATTTTGAGAGTTGTTGCAGAATTATGATTTTATTTCAAATTAGAAATCTGACTCAGAAAGTTGTGTACCTTTTTTGTTTGACTTTGCACAGCTATGTTTCAAAGCACTCCTGTTGTGTGGGGTGGTGGATGTGGGAGGAGTCAGTTTTTCTAATTTAATTATTAGACYAACTGTTTTCATGAGACACAGCCTAAACCTGCTGGGAAGAGGGGAAAAAGGTGATTCTTTGTATACAAAATGCAACGAAATAAATGTTACACAACATATATTCACAGTTTTTCTCTTGAAAAATGTAATGCACATTTTTATATATGGATAGCAATCYAGGAAATGAATGTCAGCTCCACTAATATTCATGATCAGAACCCTCTACTATAATATTTTGTTTGTTGTAAGACACAGCGATTAATAGATGTTTCACTAGCAAGGACCACACCATGGTAAGAGTTTAAAAAATTTATTGAAAGAAAGGGGTCGAAGGGTAGTGAGGATGAAGGAAGGGGTCGAAGGGTAGTCGGATGAATGATGAGGCATCTGGGGAGGTACGTTGAAGGAGCTTGAGGAGAAGACTCAGAGTGGGGCATAGTCTCCAGGAAGGATGCTTTCCTTAGCCTGCTTTGGGCCCCCCAGCTGGAACCTGAAAAGGAATGGATTAGGAGGTAGTTTGAGGTAGGGATGGAGGAGAAAGACAGAAGCAGAGATGGAGGGATGAAGGGATAAAGGGAGGAGGGAGGTATAAAGGGATGAGGGAGGGATGAATGGATGAGGGAGGGATGAAGGGATGAGGGAGGGATGAAGGGAYRAGGGAGGGATGAAGGGAGGAAGGGATGAGGGAAGGGTGAAGGGACGAAGGGATGAGGAAGGGATGAAGGGAGCGAAGAAGGTGACACAATGAGGCCTTACAGAGGGGCTTAAGTGGGGTGAAAGGGGAAGGTGGGTGTCGAGACAGCGAGCTAAGGGCAGATGCCAGGTGAGGCAAGTTTAAATAGACAACGACTGATTGCTGCATGTGAGAGGCGTGGTCCTGCTCCCGAACCTAAGTTAATGTCTTAACTTCATTTCACTAGCAGGGACCACACCATGGTAAGAGTTTAAAATTTTTATTGAAGGAAAGGGATCGAAGGGTAGTGGGATGAATGATGAGGCATCTGGGGAGGTACATCGAAGGAGCTTTGAGGAGAAGACTCAGAGTGGGGCATAATCTCCAGGAAGGATGCTTTCCTGAGCCTGCTTTGGACCCCCAAAAGTATCAGGGATGAAATGCCCCGAGTCGAGAGTGTGCATGATAAAGTTCGAGGGGATGAATGCGGATGTAAGTGGGGTATGCTTGGGACAACCAGCGACCTAGGATCTGAATAATGTGGTCAGGGATCCCTGAATAGGAAGCTGAAGAGGCAGCTCCTATGCGAAAGGAGTAGGCTGGTGAGATGCCTGATTTGGTCAGGACTTGATGGAAGTGTTTGGCGAACCAGAAACGGGTGGCCTGGCAGCCGGATTCTGTAATGAACAGAGGGTCGAGGGGAGAAGCGTTAGCTTTAATGCGAGTTTGCACGTAATGGGCGATAGGTTCGTAGGGGCTGAGAAAGGAACTGAGATGAAAGATGTGAATAGGAAAAGAAGATCCGAGCTGGTCGGTTTTACTTTTCCTGAGGTTGTAAATCAGGGTGTCCTGACTGAGGAGAGAAATGTCTGAGAGACATGGGTGGATGGAAGGGTCGTGTTTGGAGGCAGAAGGGGCGAATTCGGAGCAGCGAAGGAAACCGAAGAAAGCCAACAGAAACATGCATTGTAGTGTAAGGTCTACGAACGGAGACGTATGGCCGGAGCGCAGGGTGAGGATGCAGCATGTGAGGAGATCGGTGGTGAGCAGAAGACGGCGTGGAGTGAAGGGGGCTCCAGCTTTTTAAGTCCTTCGAGCAGCATGGCTACGTGGCTGTGGCTAAGGGCTGGACGGGAGTTGCCTGTGGCCAGCTTAAAGAAAAAATTTATACCTGAAAGGTAGGTTCGGATGGTGGAAATGTGAATTCGAAGAATGGAATGTGAATGGGTGATGAAATGACAGATGGACATGGTATGGAGATTGGGAAAAGGTAAATTGAACGTTGCATGGTATGATTTGAAGCTGAGCCAGCCTGTCAGACATGCCGAGAGGGTGCGAGGGGCGAGGCTGTTGAGGATGGCTTGTTGTGAAATATGGGAGAGGCTAGCAAGCTGCGGAGTCAGTGGAAAATTGTGGCTGAAAACAGAGGGACCGATGTCGGATGAGGGTCTGCTGTAGGCGCCAATGCCCTGAATTTCTGGAAGGAGAAACGAGAGAGCGCATCAGCAATGTGGTTATGATAGCTTGGAAAGTGAGCTGCCCTGAGCAGAAATTGATGTTGAGCTGAAACTAGTGTAAGTCTGCGCATGAGTTGCGTGATGGCTAAGGAATGAGAACGACCTAATTTAATTATTTCGACTACAGCTGTGTTATCGGAATGGATGAGGATGGAGTGCTGGGACCATTCGTGCCCCCAAAGGAGAGGAGAGCTGCGATGACAACGGGATACAGCTCATACAAAGCAGAAGAGGGAGAGGCCGAATCTGGTTGCAGGGAGTCAACCTCTGGGGGCCAAGTGGAGGCAAACCATCTGCCTTTGTGAAAACCGCCAAACCCAATGGAGGGGCCGGCATCTGTGTAGAGCTGAATGTCGTCTGGATGGGAGATGAAATCATTGTATAAGAAAGAGATGCCGTTCCAGGAAGACAGAAAATGGTGCCAGAGCTTCATTTCCATCCTGCAGGCATTGTCAAGGGCAAGACGGCCATGGAGTGACGGGACGCTGGCAGTGGTAGATAAAAGATGGGAAATGAAAGATTTCCCCTGAGGGGTGATGCGGATAGCATAATTTAGGTGGCCGAGAAGAGACAACAGCTGATGTTTGGTGCAGGAATCTATGAACATGAAGTTAGAGAGGATCAGGGTGATGCAATGCGCCTTCTCGGGAGGTAGGGAAGCCTAAAAGGAGGAGGAGTCTATGGTGATGCCTAAAAACTCCAATGAAGTAAGAGGACCGATTGTCTTTTCTTCGAAAAGAGGAACGCCTAGATCTGAAAAGGCATGGGTGAGAGCGCAGAGCCCTGAGAAAGGTGAAGAGGAGGGAGGGGTGATGATAAGAAAGTCATCCTGAAGGTGGAGAACGTAAGGGAGCCTGAAATTAAGAAGGATCCAGCAAAGAGCTTTGGACAGTGAATCAAAATCTTGGGGCTACTTCGGCAGCCGAAGGTGAGCCGAACTGCAAAGTAGTAAGTGCCCTTCCAATACACGCCAAAAAAGTGCCAGAAGTCTGGGTGAATGGGCAAGACCTTGTAAGCACTAGTAGTGTCCGCCTTTGAGAGCCAGGCTCCCCTGCCCGCCAGACGAATGAGGTGGATGGCGTGGTCGATGATAGCGTATTGCATGGAAAAGTCTGAGAAAGGGATGAGACTATTAATGCTTGGTATGTGGGACCCATGAAGGGCGGACAAGTCAATGATCAACCTCTTCTTGCCTGAGTATTTTCAGGTGGCAATACCAATGGGGCTGACACGAAAGACGGAGAAGGGGAGCTGGCTGAAGGGACCAATCATGAATCGGTCCTGGACTTCTTTAGCTAAGAGGGCATCAACTATGTCTGGCTCAGAGAGGGTAGACTGAAGGTTGCCGCAGTGGGTGGTGCGATCTGGGAGGGTCACTAGACCCGGGTGAAAACCAAAAGTGAAGCCATGAATAAGAACTTCAACGAAATCCCGATCAGGATAGTGTTTTAAGGCGGAGAGTAGAGCACTCACCTTAATGGACGTGGCCAGGTGGCATGCTAGTCAGGTGGGGTTGTGGGGACAGGAGGATCGGGGGTGAGCGCCGCTGCAGAAGGAGCAGGTGTGCAGAAATCTGCAACTAGAAACAGAGCAGCCTAGGTCGTTGAAGTTGTTGCACACCATGCGGCCGCCTTGGTAGAGGATGGGGCGCCGCATTTGTCGATGCCCCTGGGGGGAAGGGCAATGGGCCTGCGCTGAACAGGAAGGGACTTGGGGATCAGGGGAGAGGGTGGGGCGGTAGGAGACAAACGTTCAAAAACAGAAGGGCCACGGGCGGCGGAGGACCGAGAACAGAGGGGCATGACGAATGTGCAGGCGGTGGCGGGGTGTGAAGGAGCGCCACAGAGACTGCATCTAATGGAAACTCAAGCGGCAAAGACACGGCAGTAGAGCTCTTAGTCCAGAGCACCCCAAAAGGTCCCCTGGTTAAACTGGGCTAACCGACCTGCTGCCTGAGTGACAAAAAGGACATGGTACTCGTAAAGGGCCATGCCTCCGAAACGGAGTGCCATATCGAGCACGATGGAAAGATAATCGTCGAGCTCTGAATGGCAGTCGGGGAAAAGGGAACAAATTGTGTCCCTAAAGAGTGAGAAGGCAAAGCGAACTCGGCTGGGGTGAGTTCCTTGGAACGGGAGACTGAGGGGTGGCCTAGTTGCATGGGCCCCAGGCTGGTTAGCAGCTCACGGGGCAGGCCAGAGTGGCTGAGGGAGGGCTGAAGGAGTAAGGCTAAATCAACATAATTACCATTCAGAATCTGCTGGCGCAGAGCAGGGGAAACTGGGGAGGGGCGAATCAGGGTTGAGGGGGCGGGGGGGGTACTGCTGTGGATAGAAAGTAGTGGTTAGAATGTTGGGAAGGAACATAGGATGTCAGGAGAAGGGGATTGGGGAAGGATAAGGGGAGAAATGAAGGCGCAGGAGGTGTAAAACGGGGCCCCGAGATGGCCGGTTTTGAGCCGGGGCTGCAGATGGTAAAGGTAGGGATGAAGGAGGTGGATGAGGAGCTTGAATGTGCTCACTAGAAAAGGGGAGGGGAGCGGAAAAGGGTTGAGAAAGAGATGGGAGGGACGAAAGAGAGACAGAGGGATGAAGGGATGAATGAATGGAGGGGATGAGTGAGGCCTGACTGGCCTGGGGTTGAACGACTGGTTCAACGTGGGAGGGTTGGGATGAGGAGGGTAAAGAAAGAGAAGGTACAGAAACGACAGGGGGTGATACGACCTGACTCCCACTAGGGAGAGCTGTTGGCGCTGGCATGGACCCGGCTGGAGTTGGGGCTGTGACGTCACCGCTGAAGACGGATGCGGAAGTAGTCTGGTGAGCGGGTTGTTGCTGGATGTTGGAGCTGGGTGCCGGTTTTTGGATGGCTGAGCTGTAGAGGAACATTGAATATGAGTTGAGGTGAGCAGCTGAAAGAGGGTGGACTTGGAGGATGAGTGGTTGAAAGGAATTCCTCTGTCTTGCAACGCGCTACGGAGCTCCACTGCGGTCCATCCTGCGGGAGCGAGACGGCTTGTGGGTGCGGATGAGGAACGCTGTGCCCGGGTGGGTGCAGCAGGTTGGGGAGAAGTGGGATGAAGAGGCCGACTGGAGCGGCGCAGGAGCCCGCGGCTGCGGGGCTCGGCCTTAGACTGAGGAGCGGCGGAGGGTGGAGGCGTCGGAGTTGATGCAGGTTGAGAGGAGGAAGGGTGCGGTGGGTAGGGCTGTGAACGGGCACACCGGCGAGGGATCTGCCTGACGACAGAAGGTGGGGGAACTTTGCGGGGCGGTTGGAAGAAGAAAAGGGGTTCGTCCAAATCGGAGGAATCGGGATCCAGGAAGAGGACGTCCATGGTGAGTTAAGAAACTCGGTCTTTTTCTTTTCTTTTCTTTTCTGAAAACTCTTGTGCGGTACGAACGCGTGTCGAGACAGCGAGCTAAGGGCAGACGCCAGGTGGGGCGAGTTTAAATAGACGACGACTGATTGCTGCAGGTGAGAGGCGTGGTCCTGCTCCCGAACCTAAGTTAATGTCTTAACTTCATGTTGCGGAGCTGCTTCCTGAACTTTAATAGACATGAGTTGAACTTCCTGGTGATGTCACAGTGAGAAAATATTGGAATGCTGGACAAAAAGGCCTAATGATAAGCTGATACAGTAATTAGAAAAGAGAAGCTTGGAGCTAGTWTTATATAAGCAAAGCTGTGATATTAACCTAATGTTATAATGTTTTCTGGAGTTTTTCTGTAAGGTTCTGCAGGTTTACTCTGAACATTTAAAATAGTAACTAATGTAGTTCTTTTTGTTTGTGCCAAATGTAGCAACATCTAATCAAAGTCAAAACTAACTTTTACAACATTGACTGCAATACAAAGTTTCATGTTTTTTATTATTATTTTTATTTATATTCTTTTAAGTATTCCAAACAAACTTTTTTATCTACCACTGATGGCAGCAGGAGAGCATGAGTCTGAATCAGACTGCGGCTCATGGAGAGTCAGAGCACTTCATCATGGAGTTATTTTGTTTACAGCACAGCAGGATCAACCTGAGGCGCCGCGCTCCACAGCTGCTCCACATCAACACGTTACAATGCTCACTTTATACACACAGGTCCAGGAAAACAAAGAGACAAACCTCATTGACTCAATTTTCACCCCACTGAGTAATAATGCTCATGAAACGTCCAACGTCTGAGGAATTTTATCCTAATCAAGTTTCCTCTGTAGCATCAGTTCATTGTTTGATGTCTTGGAATAAATTCTGTTTGGCTCTGAAAAACAAGATAATAGTGTTTAGTTACAAATCAGATGAATCTGTCAGTGTGTAATTTCARTTTTCAGTGTTCCAATATTTTTCCCAAATTTAAGCACCTAAAGGGTTTAATGGAAAGATCACAGAATAAAAAAARGTTGTAAATAAAAACATACCTTAAATAAATAAGTAAGTAGGTCTCAGTGTGGGAGCAGGAAAGTGGTCTGACCTGCAGGAACTGAAAATGAAAAAAAAGCATTTTGTTCTACTTAAGACAATACAAACTTTTAAACCTTTTACTAAAGTAAATGTTATTGTGATATTTTATTTTTACACTACTTCTAATTATATAAACATCTTTAAGGATTTATGGTCCCACACCACATTGATTGTGTGCACTGTGGTTAATAACAGGAAACTGGAAATGAAATGTGGGGGGAAAAAATACAAATTTTTAGAGAAATCTTTATCCAACTTATTTTACGTCATTAATGTTAATGTTCTCGCCATCTAGCCTTTGTGCCTCCAAGCAAGGTAGGAAAGCTGAATTTATATTCTGCAAGAAGTGAAGAAATCTGCTTTGACGCAGGTGTGAAACCAAAACGTCGACTCCAAGGTTCAGTTCTTGACAGAAGCTTTTCCTCCTGGGGGTTTGAGTCAACTATGGTGTGATTGGGCCCAAATGTAAAGTGGGGGGTGGTCTGTGTGGCCCTTCTGTTCCATAAGCTGCTCAGCGCTGAAACCATGATCACGCTGGGAGCAGCTGCAAGCTAACATTAGCTTCTGGAACCCAGATTTGTGGCTCTGCTGATGTTTGCTGGGCAGAGGCCTGCATGCTGCGTGTCATCCTGAAATAAAATGTTCTTCTTCTCCTCCTTTAACTGAAAAACACCTCCACCTCTGTGATTGTCAGTGCTGTAACAACACAAATCAAACTGATCCATGCCGAGCAGTCGCTGTGCTTCTGTCGGTGTCCCACGGTGGCACATTGTCAGGGGGAGCGACTTCCTGGGAATTAACAGTGAGGTTTCTCTTGGACAATAAACGCTCTTGTGGAAAGGACATCAGAGAGCAGATTTCTTCACTTCCTGCCGAGTATAAATCCAGCTGTAAGCTGTAAGGATCGATGTGTAAAAAGGTAAGTGGGCTTTGTGGCTCAGGATGTGATGTGCTGATGATATAATATGGTGTGTGTGACCACCCAGCAGCAGGATTTAAAGACCTAAACAACAATAAACAGATTCATTACAAAAGAGAAGACTTTACAACATGGTTACCGGTAATCACAAAGACGATTGCTTGCATGAGTTATTTTGTCGTGTGTTGAGGGAGCTCACGTCTTTATGGAAACTGGCAGGACCAGTTATTGAGTTATAAATGGTAAACAGCTACTTAAAAATGGACGAGTCTTTACAATCATTTTTCTTAAACTCCTTTGCAAAGGA
>NW_013952460.1:1002339-1004642 GCF_001266775.1 Austrofundulus limnaeus
GATAGATAGATAGATAGATAGATAGATAGATAGATAGATAGATAGATAGATAGATAGATAGATAGATAGATAGATAGATAGATAGATAGATATCATATCTTTAGCTGAAAGAACATCCTTTTATTTCTCCTCACAGCACCTGGACTGTATTGTTCAGTCAGGAAAGCTGTTAGCAGACCCAACATCTCCCCCACCCTTAACTCTTCTTCACCAAACAGAGGAGACATCTGAACCTCTGAGCTATTGACTCAGTGAGGCTAATTACCATTGGCTGCTGAGGTCCTCTGACTGATGTGATCAGCACTGTTATACTTTCATCTTCCTTTAGTTTCTGTTTTTAATTGCTCTTTGAAACCTATCACTGCTTTCTGATGAAGAAGAAAGCAACTTCAACTGAAAATGTGTAATTGTTGCATTGGTAGTGAAGCGGGCCTTGTATTATTGTGTATATAGATATATGTCTGTGTGTGTGTGTGTGTCGGGGCGGGGGGCAGCCAGGCATGCCTTTTGAACAGCAGGTGGTAATTGAAACAAAACAAGGGCTGATTAGGGAAGCGTCTGGCAACTCATGATCCAAACAGTGAGCCGCAGCGGAGCCCAAACACAAGAGCCCTGGAATAAAGTGGTCATCATCTAATTAACAGAACACGTTTTAATTACCAAGTAAACCAAGCAGTGCAGTGTGTCAATTTAACTGATGTGCTAAGTGCCAGTTTACAATATCAGAAACAGACAAATAATTGGAATCTAATTACACGCAGGTCTACTGCACACCAGCGCCTGCAGCCCATCTTAATAAACAAATTTTTACATCAAACCATGAATAACAAACACTGCAGGACTGCTAATTGGCCCGCTGCAATGTTGGGAGTTTGCCAGCTCTGACTATTTGACTGAAGCTCTTGTGTGAATGGATGAGGCGGCGCTGTACTGTAATTAGAATAAAGTGAACAGCAGTCATCCTCGTTTGTTTTTGTAATCATGCAGGGCAACACAATCTGACTGATATAGATGGTGTCTGCGGGGCAGGGCGGAGCAGCACAGCAGCTTTTAAGGTTAAACAGACTAATGTGTGATTAATGAGTAAAATTAGCTTCAATTTGCTCATGATGATGTGGAAGAAGTTAGGAAAACAATACTTTTTTTCTTTTTTTTTTAACCTCAGTTGGTTTTAAAGGGAGAATTCAAATCTTTTACACTGGGRTTCTGTGGTAAAGGTTACAAACAATAAACATCTTACCTGCTGTAGATAGGTCTTTGAGTGATTTTAGTTTAGAAAAATAGAGTTGATTTGTGTCTGGGAAGATGAGTGAACTGATAGCTCAGACCAAGGTGGACTGTGGCTCCCCAAAGATTCCCTCAAATGTCCTTAATGTTCTCAAATAAATCCAACTGTCACATCATATGAGGGGAGTTGTCGTGAACATTTAAGTATTTTCTCATAACCTGCGGCTTAAAGAAAGAGACTTAAATCAATTGGAAGCAAAGTTTTTTTAATCCATGGGATTTCTCTTTACATTTATATATCTAATGTTTTACATAATATCCCCTTGGTATGGGATAAATATTGTGCCAGCAGGAATTGAATTTGAATTGCTCAGATTGAATCTGAATGTGCATAATTTGAAATTAAATGCATTGGTTTGAAAATAAAGTTCACTAAACTGAAACTGAATTTAATGGTTTGAAAATGAATATAAAGTTTTAAATTTGAATTAATTTGCTTTGAAACTGTATTTTGGTTTATTAAAAATTCAGTTTGATTGCTTTCAATTTCAGTCCCAAAATTCAGATTATTGTGTCACATCCTGGTCCTTGAGAAACCAGCCAGAGTAATCAAACACAGATCCACAGATTTATGTTTCACTTTGGTGAAGTTTCCTTTTCCTTTTGTTACTGTAAAAGTGACAAAAACAGACAAAGTTATTTTATTGCAGTGATTAATTTTACCTATAAATGAAAAATGTTACATTTTACATCACATCATGGATCAGTCAGCAGCAGCATCTGATCAATTTGTGATCCATGATGTGATGTAAATGTAACATTTTCTACATATAGGTAAAATGTATGCGATAAATCTTGTGCCAGCAGCAATTAAATGTGAATTGCTCAGATTGGGCCTCATGCAAGAACCGTTCGTACGCATAGATTTGTTCTTAAATTGTGCGTAAGAGTGATTTAGGAGAATTTGTGGCATTCACCAATGTTTTCGTATTCTAAGATTTTTTTCAGATACGAACAAAATTTGCGAGTGGTCCAGACTTGTCGTATATTTTACTAGCAGTCAGTCTGCTGTTATC
>NW_013952460.1:1004652-1008671 GCF_001266775.1 Austrofundulus limnaeus
CTTCTGAAGCTGCTGCCCCCGCAACCCGACCCCGGATAGGCGGAAGAAAATGGATGGATGGATTTATATATTTCTGCTTTTTTTCTAGTTATGTCAGTGTCGGTCCTCCATACTGCAGAACTTGGACGAGGTAATTCAATGTCTGAATCAGGTATGTTGGAGCAGGGAAAAACATAAAACCTGTAGGGCTGCGGCCCTCGAGGACCAGGATGGCCCACCCCTGATCTAAAGTGAGATCTTGTTAAATGTTGTGTGTTAGCTTTTAAACTATGTGTTGAGGACAACTCTCAGCTACTGCCACACCCGACTCTAAAACCAGCTGTAAATGAACAACTTCCACATTAAAGTCCACTCAGTGGTTCATCAGATATTTTGCTAATACAACTAAAAAGCATGTGCACACGTGCACACAACAATGAAAAAAAGACCATCCTGAACACAAAACCTTTTAAAACACAAATGACTGTGTTCATCCATCCGTGCGTGATGCCATCCAGTTTGTCATAAAAACAACAAATACACAAGAATCAGAGCGTTTTATGAAATACTGCCTTCAGAAAAATAGCTGGTGATTTTATGTTGCTTCCATTAAATCTTTTCTCTCACTGGCGTTTATTAACAACACACTTGACATTTATGTTTTCCAGCAATAAGCTCAGGAAGAAACGATTTATGTCACCAAAAGCTTTTTAACAAATCAATGCAACTATTTGTAATTGCTTGTTTCACAAGATTAAAAGAGCTCGGAGTTGATCTCTGCCTCCTGTTTAGTGGCCAGCGTGACCCTCACCTCTGTCGTAAAACGTCAGCATCAACTCCCAACTCCACGTCGCTATTATTCCTGGAATTTTAATGCCGTCACAATTTACAGCTTTTCAAACGCAGCAGCCTAAATTGCTGTTAAGAAAAAGACAGTTTAACTGTCTCTTTTTTAATTACGACATAATTTAAAGTTTAAGGTTGGACGGAGCGTCTTTATGCAGATGACAAACACAAAAACCTGAAAGGATGAAAACAGCACCAAGAGGAATATTGAAGTGAAAACTGCTCATTTTCAACATAATTTGAATTTTTTTAGTAATAAATTTAAAGATTTTTAAAAAATGATTTAACACTCAGATGTTAAACACTGGATTGAAAGAGTCAATAAGTTTCAGATGTGTTCAAACTGCTTCTGTTTGTTCTGTTAAACAGTTTATTTTGTAAAACAGAAAATTGTTTTGGAAATTTTAAAATGTGCCAGAGCAGCAACATCAACCGCAAAAAAAAAAAAAAAAAAAAAAAAAAAAGATTATATTTTGATAAATAAATTGAGAATCCTGTTTAAAAGAGTTGTTCACAATGATCTCCATAGTAACAACACATCTGTGTCTGTCACTCCCTGACTGCCAAGTTAATGAGAGGCAAACAGAACCAGAATAAAAACAGGCCTTAAACAGCTGTTTGTGCAAAAATTATAAATCAGATTTTAAATATTTCTTTTGTTTTATGGAGATAAGTCCATTTAAAAGCACTCTACAATATTTCTAAACTAAAACATGGTTAAATCTGTGGAATGTGAGAGGAAGCTTTAAGTTTTATCACAGTGAGAGACACTGGGTGAAGGAAGACCAACATGTTGACAGTTCTGTGGGAGTCAGAAAAAGTTTGAACWAATGTTGTCGAATGAACAGTTTAAAAGTAGTCATGATGGAACACCGTCTGGTAAAAATGAATGAATAAAAAAAATGTAAAAATCAAAATGCCAGTTCAGACATGTGAAATCTGACTTCCTGTGACCTGTTTAAACTKTGAATGTTCCTGAGCTCTAAAAGGATACAAAGTTTGTCTTGTGTTTCACTATGATCCCACTGATTTCCATTATTTATTCTCTCTGTTTTAGCTGCACGTTTGACTTCCTGCACTCGCTAACGTGAGAAGCAACGTGGACTCGTACAAACACAGAGCTGAAAGGAAAGAGTTTGAACAACCAGCATTTTATTGCATGTTTAGAATGCTCACGTCAGTCACGGCCACCGACAGAAGAGTGGTCTGCATCCGACAGACGAGGAAGGATGAGGTTACAGACTAATGGAAGTGAAGAGTAATCATATTTCTCTATAAAAAAAATTCAGAACAGGAGGGGAAAAAACACAGAGTACATTGTTTTAAAGGAAAGTAGAAAAATAGTAATAAAAAAAACGGAGAAAGAAAAGCTTCTGCTGGATGAGAGCACCCCTGGACTGCAGCCCCCACCCAGTGTGCTGCGACGGCAGGCGGGATGGTCGGTGACAGATGTTAACATGATATTTTTAGTGTGCGAGTTCTTTTGTGGGATCTGCTGGCAGTTTGTGAGGCCCGCCTGTTGACTTATTAAAAGTGACCGCTTCAGGAAAAAGATGTCAAAAAAAAAAAAGTATACACAGGATACATCTATGAGGCGGGCAAAAAAATTCTCATTAAAAAAAGATTTAAACAATATTCTTTACACCTTGGCACTGCATATTTTTCTCCTTTTTTCCTATTAATTTCATATAAAATATCATTAGATTGATACACCCTTAAATTATTCTGAATACAGATCACTTACCCCCCCCCACACACCACCCCATCCCACCCTCCATAATCTCTGCCACCCTGGGATTAGTCATGCAACATATCTGCGTCTTTAGGAGGAAATCCACCTGTCTGGCCTTTAGCAGCGAGCAGGTAATCTTTAACGCGGCGCAGCAGACGGCGGCGGTCAGACCGTCAAAGGAAGTATCAAAAAAACAGCTTAAACACAAACAGAGCGAGGAAATCATCTGTACAAAATGCTCAGGTCACTGTTAACAGAGAAAAGTCTGTCTTTCTTTCTTTTTTTAATTATTTAAATACATTTTAAAATCCAAAATCTGGAATAATCCCAAGACACCCCCCCCCACCCCATTTACCCAGATGTGGATGATGGAAGTTTTTTTTTTCTTATTTCATTTTGTTGTAAAGCAAGGATTACTAAGTAAAATACATTTGCAGCAGTTTGCTATTATACATACAGCAGTTTTTTTTYCWTTTTTTTTACTATTTCATACTTATTACAAAGCATTTGCAGTAAAGCAAACATAAAAACACAAATGCATTTTTTTKGGGGATTTAAAAAAAGGAGAGAAAAAGAAAAGACGAGCTAATATTGGAACGACTGATGGGTTCAACAGCGTCACACAGCTGGGTGATACTTCAACAAAAAAAAAAAAAGAAAGAAGAAAAGAAAGAAAAGGGCCTGAGATCTGTTAGTTTGGCAAAACGGATAAAACTCTTATGATAAACAAGCTCTAATTGTCTTTCTTTTTTTTTAATTCTCTCTCTACAGCTTAAGTGTAAACATGCAGGACACGCAGCGCAGAGCCACTGAGTGAAATGTTTATTTTCCTCATTYGATGAAATCATTCCCTATAGGTTTGAGCCGAGGTATGTGCACTAAACGGTTTTCTCATGCTGTTATCTTTAGTAATGTCAAGCTTCACATGCTGAGAMGGATCTAATCTACCAGCGCGTCTCCAATCCCAAACAAACCGGCCGCAGCGCTCAGGGCTCGTGGACCAGCTCGGCCCTGTTCTCACGATCCCGGCCCGGCTCGGACCTGACCCGTCCCACAGCTGCCTGGGTATTAAATACATCTTCTGGAAACCACACATCTCCTTTTTAGTTAATGAGCAGTGACTTTAAATAGAAAAACAAAAATAATAATAAAACAATAACTGTCATAAAGTACCTTGTACCCAGCTTATTAGTTGACAGGAGTGTTTTTTAATATAAAAAGTAATAAGTTGACAGAAACTAAACAATCATAAAGTCTCGCCAATCGCAACAAAAACTAAAAAAAAAAAAGTGGTATACAATCATTTGAAAGGATACAAAGAGGAGGAATAGAGAAACACTGAATCATTGAGGGGTCCAGTTGAAGCACAGTTCACATTGTTTTCTCCAAAGCTTTTTTTTCTCCATTTAGCAGAAAACCAGCTTTTATCTACATCCCCTTTATGTTGCACACAAATCTGCAT
>NW_013952460.1:1008728-1010263 GCF_001266775.1 Austrofundulus limnaeus
GCCCAAAGACAAAACGTTTCTGTTGTTTGGTCATCGTGTAGTCAGCCTGTCAGCACCTCTCGTTCAGGTTTGGTCACCGCAGAGCGTTAATGCAGCTGTCCTGTCTGACTCACCCGTTTGGTTTAAAAAGAAAAAAAGAAAAAAGAAAAAAATGGAGGGGGGGGGGATGAAAACATCACTCTTTGATTCAATCTGCCACGGGCTCGATCAGCGCTGCTGAGAGAACAGAGGAGAGATATTTGGCCTCGTCTGCTATTGCATGGATCACACAACAATGACTTTGTAGTTTATCTTTGGTAATCACACAAGATATTAAAAAAAACATTTACAACTTAAAAAAAGCCAAATAAAACAGCAAATAAATTTAAAATTATGAATAAATAAAAAAATAACAGTGGTTGATTGCAGTCTTGGAATTCAAGCTCTCATGTTTTACAACCAAAGCTGACTTTTTTTTTGTTGCTATTTTTCCCTTTAAGTTTAACGTTTCAGACTACAACTACTGTGTTTTTTATTCTTTTCTTTTTTTAATGAGACGATGCTGAACGTGTGCGTTTGGGTCAATTTGGGGCTGTTTCTGTTGGCTGTCAGACGCTGGAATGTGCCGTGTTTTCAGGTCCCTGTGTGAAAGGAAATGAGCAATTATTAACACTCAAAAGTTAAAACTAGCCATGCGTGGGATATAAATAAAACTACGGGGAATGCAAGTTTATCTCCGAGCGCCGGATGAAATTACAGCGTTGGGAGACGGCGGACGCGTTTGATTAACAATGACGGCTGTGTTCAGGAATCACAATTAGTTGGTCTAAATCATTATCTCGCCCGTGCACACCTGACATTTTCATTTTGCCTTAAAAAAAAAAAAAGAAAAAGAGAACGCCGGAGCTTGTAAGTGATCAGAAATTGTGTTGCGGCTCAGCACGCTCTGCCGCGAGGGGCTGTTTGAAAGAATCATTTCATAAGGATAAATCATAACCTGCATGATTTCTCTGTCATTCATTCGCATCTTAAATTAAACTTCATTGATGCGTGGAGAGAGCCTTCATTATGAGTAGTGCATCGCCGATGGACTTCAGGAGCAGGAGCCGGGGGAGGTGGGGTGGGCTTCTTTTTTTATGTTTAGGAGAAAGTGGAATAAATGACAGAAAAATYCTACGCAGTATCTGACATTCTGTTTCTGTGTTTTTCTTTTCTTGTTGAAAGAACAGCATGACATCATCAACATTCATCATCGAGTCGCCGACCACACAGAAACTCCACAGCACGGACATGAGGTCTGATCAGTTTAAAAACAAAATAATTATAATAAAGATGTGACATCTGAAACAGCCTGGAATTATAGACAGGACACATTATGTAGAGAGTTTACAACATCTCACCCCCTTTCACAAAAAAAAAAAAACAACAACAACAAAAAAAAAACTAACAAAAACGTCCCTCTCCCTTCGATGGAATCAAACCAATGGGAAGTGTTGAAGGCAGTGACAACGAGCACACACACACACACACACACACACACACACACACACACACAC
>NW_013952460.1:1010365-1014181 GCF_001266775.1 Austrofundulus limnaeus
CACACACACACACACACACACACACGGTGTAAATGAAAAGTCTCGTCTTCAGTTCATGGTGTCAGAGGGTTGGGTGGGGGGGGCTCAGGACCCCTCCTGCAGTCTGCTGAAGGCAGTCTGTGGCGGCTGCACAGCGAGGGTCTGACCCTGAACGCGTCACGACCCCAGCCGTCCAACACACTCAGTTTGTTTTCACTTTTTAAGTGATACTTGAATCAAAAGTAAAAAGAAATCCAAAAAGGACCCCTCGTCTGGGGGGGGGAGGAGGGGGTTTTCTGCCTTTTTTATTTCTTTCTTTTCTCTCTCGTGTGTTCTTTTGTAATGGCACTAAAAAAAGTCAGCTTGGAGACATCTGACAGCTGTCATCAGTGGCTGAGACGTCAGTTCAGTGCTTTCTGCGGACAATCCTGTCTCCCAGATGATCCACACTGGCTCAGCCTCTGAGGCTGGGAGGGGGGCGGGGCCTACAGCATGTCATCGTGGTCGTCGTCGTAATCTCTGTGGTGGTCAAAATCTGGACTGTGATTGGCCGTCGTGACCAAAGAGAGGGGCCCGTCGTGGTCCTCGGGGTCCAGTGGTTCCTCCTTAACGCTGATGTGATGCCTGGAGACAAAAACATAAATAAATAAAATAAAGACCTGACTAGTTCCTGAACTTTTCTGACGATGGGTTCGAAGGTTTGAGAGAGGCAGAGGCACAGAGCGATACGTGTGCTGGTTCTGTTTTAAAAAGGAAGAGGAACAAAAACAAACGTCTGGCTGGGTTCAGATGGTAAGAGCGAACCTTGCTGGTCCCGATGATAATTTCAGCTTTCTTTTGAGGTATTCCAATCCTGAAAAAGCTGCGGGCTTTGTTTTTTTTATTTTCATGGCAACTGACAACAGGGTATTCACTTAGAATTGATAAATGAGGAAGATTAACAACGTGAGATGAGGAGAGGAGCGCATGGACTCTGCTGTTGTCAGCCTCCTGGTGGCGGAGGATCAGCGGCGCACTGTGTGTTCCCCTTCCTGCTCGTTAACATGCACAACCTGCGAGGCGGGTCTCCAGAGGACGACCCCGAGCCGGCTTCTATCATTAATCAACTTCAAGCAAACACAGCAACCAGACACCCGGCATGCAGGCTTTAAACTCCAGAATTAATGCATATTTTCAAGCAAGTGTCAATAAAGGCAGAAAAGAGCTGGCAGCCGAGGCGCGAGAGGAGAGGCGGCGGCGCACTCGGCACAACACCGCGATAAGAAACAGAGCCCTTATGAGAATAATAACGCTGTCACTTGTAAACAAGGCAAAAACATGAACCGCCCTCCTCCTCCTCCTCCTCCTCCTCCACTCACAGCCTGGGCAAAAGAGACACTGAAGAGATGAGATCTGCCAAATTTCTCATTACAGAAACAGAGCAGGAATAAAGCAGCGAGGAAGAGCAGGCCTGGCGGAGGTAGTGGGGGKGTCTGAGCAGCTGCAGGGGGCTGGCTGCTCTAACCTGCGGTGCCAGGCTGCTGTGGTGGAGGCAGAGTGGTGTCAGGAAGAGGCACCGGGCTCATTTACTACAACAACAAGGGACAACTGGCACTTTCTTCCTCACAAAAGCCCACATTTGATTTTCCTCCACACTGGGATGTCTTGTGCAATTTGTAGCTATTGTGATGGAGGCACTCATATGCAAATGAGCTGACATATTTAGGTGTAAATTATGAAAAAAGGAGGGGAAAAGTAAAGTCAGCTTTTCCATCATTTTCACATCAAAGTAACTCCACAAGTGCCGTAGCCTGAGGTCTGACTCTGTGGCTGCAGGGCAGACATGAAATTGTTATTATTATGCTATTGAACAGCATGCTGATTTTACACTTTGCTGATAATTAGGCTTCTCTGGATTTTTTTTTTCATCTGGTTGTTTAAGGAAAGTGCTCTGGTTTTCATACTGAGGAAAGYGTGTGTTCTGTCAGCAGCACACCGGCACATGTGGAAAACACATGGTGCTATCTGAGCATCGTATTTTCTGAGCGTTGCACCGTTGGTTGCATCAGATGATCTCTAAGCGTCGGGCTTTAAATATACTTTGTTAATGCGGGGATGATGTTCTTTAAAAGCAAAAGAAAACAGACTGAACTCATTTTGTTCTTGCACAAAGCTTATWGACATCATCAGGGAGCAGAAAGTGTTAGCTGGATCAGCCTAAAGATAGCAGCAGAGGGAGAAGCAGGCTGCCTTCAGGCCAGCACACCCATCCTGTCTCTGCCCTTCCTGTTCCACAGCCTCGCTCAGAGCTGTGGAACAGGGATGAGAGATGGCACTTCGCTCGATTTGGCCAGAAGCTGAGTGCGACACCTTTCTCTCTCACTTTTCTCTTTTTGTAAGCAGAATTTACCCCAAAGCATACATTTCTGAAGGCCATCCTGTAGTCTAACAGCGCTGCTCATCGGGCCCCACATCTGGAAGCGATGCAGCGTGTGCGGTATTATTTTAGGCTTCAAACAACTTAGCAGACACTCCTMTACAACAAGTGAACGGGGGAGCTGTGGTTTCCAGGCCCACCGCAACTTTCCTACAAGACAATCTTGGATGATGTTCTCCAGACTAATTATGCTTTTGTGTTGTTGTTCTTTCTGAGGCTCAGAGGCGTTTCTGAATGTGTTGCGACTCATGTTGCAGTGYGTCGGAGCCAGAGGCTCTGTCACTCTGCGTTCAGAGTTTTTCTAAATATTTTAACAAACTGGAATGCTGATTATGGTGGGGCTCTGACAACCAGTCAGACACATAAAGCAGAGTTCATAAACTGGCTGTTAAAACAACACAGGGGCTCCTGTCTTCTCTTCCTGGCTGGACTGGTTCTGGAGGCTTTGAGAAGGTGGAGTTTCCTTTCCTACAGGGAGGCCTGCAGCACTGACCATGACCCGACACCACTCCAATTTCATCACTCTGTCTTGTTTATTGTTCCTCTGACAAGATTTCTGTCTGATCTAATGCCACACATCAGACAATGAAATGTTCTTTTCATCTGCAGCAAACTTTCTTTTCTTTTCTTTAAAATCTATTTTGCGGTGAAAGAAAACCACTCACATAGCTGACAGGGGCGAGCGTCCCGGGCTGCTGTCACTCCCGTTGCTGTTTCCATGGTCCATCGCTCCATTTATCTCCTCGCGGATGGCGTTGGCCAGGGAGTTGAGTGTGGGACTTCCAATGGAAGCAGTAGTGTATAGAGGTATGTTGTTTTCTGCCATTGAAGCCTGAAAAGCAAAGCCCGAGGCATTAAATGTGAAGAAAGCTGTCGGCGTTTTCTCGGCTGCCCGTCACTCTGCTCAAAGCAGAACATCAAGCCCCCAAAAACAGAGCTCATGTGACCGGGCGTAGGAGACGCAGAGAAAGACTTTTTTAAAATGTCTTTYAAAGTTGGGATGATGAAGTCAGTTCTTATTTTTACCTGGAAGGCAGCAGAGAGAGCTGGACCATAGCCCAGGCTAGTCTGAATGTTCTTCACGAGGGCCGGACTTCTGCAAACAGAACAATTAAGTTACAACCGCAGACTCGTGTCTCACCTAGCATGCATTCCTCACATACAGGATCCGATTTCATAAAAAGAAATCAATGCACTTTGAACTAAACAAATTTACGGGTGTAGTAATGTGGATATTAAGGCTATAGTTCTAAGATGTTCTATCACTCTACGATACCACACAACTGTTTTCAACGCTTTGCATTTCATGGGAAGGAAGAACAGGGTGATGGAGGCAGATGAGAGCGTGATGGATGATGAGCTTAACACAAAAAGCCTGATAGCAGCAGTGGGAAGGAGGAAGGGCAGCGGGGGTGGGGGGG
>NW_013952460.1:1016010-1032436 GCF_001266775.1 Austrofundulus limnaeus
GGGGGGGGGGGGGGGGTTGCTTACTGTACGAGCAGCTCGTCAAAGTTCTCATCGGCGGCGCATTTCCGAGGGCGACCTCGCTGTACGTGTCGACCGCGCTTAAACTCCTCATCATCAACGGTCCAAAAGGACCCAAACTCATCCTCTACTCTCACAAAGCACTTATGCAGGGAAAGGTTGGTGCGAATGGCACCCTGGGAAAGCAAAGCAGCCAGGAAGGAGGGGGTGGAGGTGGGGGCAGAAGATGCAGATGCAGTGATCGGCAGCACAGACACACACAGACACAGGGAGGAGGGTGAGGATCAAAATGAAAATAAGCCATTGTGGGTTATAAGGCAGCACCAAACGGCCTCTGGAAGCATGGAGGGTGGGGGGCGCGCTGAAGCAAGCAGGGACTTTGGACATTATGGCACACAGACAATGAAATGGAGCAGCAGAGGCGGCAGCAGCTTCTTCCCATCAGGCAGCGCTGAAAGGAGCCACAACGTACCCACTGATCTTTTGAGGCCGTCTCTTTTGGAACTCTATTTCGTCGACTGTCCACACAGCCCCTTTTACGTTTTCTACTCGCACAAAACACTTGTGAAGACTAAGATTATGTCGGACTGCATTCTGCAGTTCATGTGAAAACAGAGAGAGAGAGARAAAAGGTTTCTATCAGTACAATTWAAAAAATGGCATCACAGGAGAGAACTGTCTTTAAGAGAAGAAACATTTAGACAGATGAGACCTGTAAATGAATGAAAACAGTAAATAAACCAGAGGAATACTGGCAGTCAGTGGGAGAGGTCGACCCATACATGGGCTGGACGATATTTGTGTTTTTTTCTTGTTCTGACATCAGCTAGGACTAAGATTGTTTGCTCCGAATGTTATATTAATTTAAATGTACAACATTGTTAGTTTTTGTTAGTAAATGTTTCTTTTTTGTTTAAATTGAGATTTGTGTAACATTTGTGTCATTTGCATCATGTAAATGGTAAACTTTAAATATATGATTTAATGTGTAGGGGTCACCTCGAGTGAAATAATCAAACTGTCTTGGACCTCAGACCTCTGATGGGCCCTTTAAAGGGACAAACTCTGTTTCACTTAGAACTTAATTTTAGCCATCAAAATAAGTATATTTAAAAGGTAAAAGATAATAACACTTGTCCTGCCGCTGAGCTGTTGGCTGTAACTGAGCAGCTCAGTTGACTAGCACAGTATTAATGTCTAAAAATAAACTGCTTTAAAGCCAACATCACCAATAAACTACATCTCCCATAATGTGAGATGCATGTTGATTATTCGTGGGAATTCCCAGTAGGAAAATTGGAGAGTTCAGAATTTAAGCTACACAGCACAACTCAACAGTGAGTAAAACTCTCCTGCTTTTACTTTTAATAGTATTTCTGTGTTATTTATTACACATTCAGTCAGTCGTACACATAGAACTTTTCAGTGTTTATAAGAGGACGTGTTAAAACGCTGTTTCTCTGCAGGAAACACCACATAGAGCTCAGTTATTGTTTGTTAGCTGTGCTTAGCTGTAGCAATATGGAATGTGATGTTTCCTGTTTAGTCAAAGTTACACACGAAACATCAGAATTAACGCTCATGTGGCGCCAGAGTTGTAAAGTAACTAAGTACAAATACTTTGTTACTGTACATAAGTAGATTTTTTAGGTATCTGTACTTTACTTGAGTAATTATTTTTCAGTCTACTTTTTTCTTCTACTTCTTACATTTTACACAGTTATCTGTATTTTCTACTCCTTACATTTTTAAAAAGACAACAAGTAGAAAGTCGTTACTTTTATTTCATTTTTGCTTGTTTTCATTTCAACTTGTTATTGTAAAAATAAATACTCTTCATATAAATTGTGCCTCATACAGTAGATAGAGTGAATTTAACTGTGGTAGAATGAGAAGTATAAATATATAAAATTCTGATACCGTATTAGTTTGTACACAAACAAATCATGTCACACTCCAGCAGGACATAATCATTAAAGTAAAAGGACTGTACTTAAGAAGTATTTGTATTTCATGAATTATATTATTGCATTTGGTTGCAGCCCGCAGACAGATTATCA
This sequence comes from Austrofundulus limnaeus, assembly GCF_001266775.1. Lineage (NCBI taxonomy): Eukaryota > Metazoa > Chordata > Actinopteri > Cyprinodontiformes > Rivulidae > Austrofundulus > Austrofundulus limnaeus. Next base: position 1,018,089 of record NW_013952460.1, read on the forward strand.
TTTTGGAAAAAACATTTGTGCAGCCTTGATATATGTATATAAACTGAAAGAGCTGGACCAGTGCATCCTAAATTTAACATAAATTAAACATTATATTAATATAAAAGTCATTTCTGCATTGTGTTGGTGAGGTCACCTCCTAATAAATGTCATTACAGAAAATATAACTGCTCATTTTAAATCAATACTTTTACTTTTAATACTTAAGTACAAAAAGTATCAGATACTTTAAGACTTTTACTCAAGTAATATCCCTAAAGGACACTTTAACTTTTACCAAAGTAATTTTTTGGTAAGATACTTGTACTTTTACTCAAGTATTACTTTGTGGTACTTTATACAACACTGTGTGGCGCTCAGTGAAAATGAGTTTGACACCCTTGGGTTAGACTGGTGTTAAAATAGTCTGGATCTGCCTTAAAAAACTGTTTTTTAAGGCCGATCGGTTGAGTTGTTGGTAGTTCAAACACAAAGTTTATTAGTTTCCATAGCAATTAACATCAGCCCCATCTTATTTCTTATTAAAACACCTCCTTCTCTGGTTTGAATCAGACACCAAAGCCCAAACATGCTATTCAAAACTGTTTTCCTGACCAGAAGTTGCTGGGTCATTTTCACTAAAGAGATCTCACAACATAAAGGTTCAATCCAAAAAAAGTTAAAGYATGAAAGGAGACATTCATTAATCATCCTTTTGTTATTGTGGGAGCAGCAGGGTGGGAGAGGAATCYAGTGTTTATAACACCGGTGTGCCCCTATGGAAGAGCTGTCAGCACGTATGGAGCTGATGGAGGACACGGGTGGAGCAGGGTGGTGACGCTGTGTGTGTGTGCTGTGGTTAGAGCTGATCAGCTCTGGCTCAGAGGGGAGCTTTCAGGGCTTCGCTGCTCTGTGTGTGAGCGTGTCGGAGCCRGGTGGAAAACAGAGCGTTACCTTCTGAAGAGAGTGAGAGGGGCTGAGCCAGGAGGYGCTGGCAGGGAGCTGCTGTTTGACTAATGCCACCCACCAACAGAACAGCCCCACATATTACAAGAAAACAGCTTTCCCCCCTCTTTTCCTCTGTTTTTATTTATTTACTTTAAATGTTTGTATTTATAGAGAAGCATACTGGTTTCTCTATTGGTTTGAATGTTTATATAAAGGGTGGTTCTCTTGAACAGAATGAATGGTGTATTGTTAAGTATTTTCATAAATGTGGGTTTATAATGATATAATACCTCATTCTGCCTAACATCAACAAAAAACACTTCAGTATTCAGTGGTACAGTATCCAAGACAGGAAAAAAAAAACGAGAAAACTATTACCTTCCACGTTGCTGCGTTGCGTCTAAAATATGCAAACATTCGTGTGAACCAGTTGTAGATTTCATTTAGTGTTAGCTGCTTTTCTGGAGATTCCAGGATTGCCTGGGTGAGAGACGGYGACAGAAACAAACATTTTCACTCTTTCCTTGCTTCACACAAACCATTAATAATTGACAAAAGGCAAGCAGGTCTGCGTGAGCTCCGCTGAGAGAAAACAAGACGAGGCAAATTGTGCTCTGCCAGGAGAAGTGTAAAGCGCTTTTTAATTCCAAACGGCAGATTTGAATACATTTTCCTTTGTGGGTGTAAATGAAGGGCAAGCAAAAACATTTCTCAGGCAGATTACAGGCCGGCAATTATGGACGGCTCAGATTAATTCCTGAGATCCCAGATTACTGCGGTCGGTTGATAATTGACTGGCCATCTTAAAACAGGTTCATCCCTACTGTTGTGTGAAATGAGTTTGGTAGCAGTCGCAGCCACTCAAATGCCTGATCAAACTAAATGGTAATATGTGACTGTTTGGAGTCCGGACTGCCTTCCTGCACTCGTATAAACTGGGATTAGAAACTCCTCTATCTAAAAACGCTCAGATACAATGAATAATAGAATCATTTGAAAAGCATTAAGCTGCAGGGTGTAAAATATTTCATTCAGTCCATCAGAAAGGGGGTCCTTACCTGTCTTATTAGTGAGGCGTACGTGAATGGTGGTCTGACGTCTGCGTTCATATAAAACTCTTTGTTCTGACTGAGATCTGTAGGAACAAATACAACCATGTAGAACCTGAACACAGCTCTAATTCCATTACATAACTTTGTGTGAAGCTTGCAGAGAATTGTCGTTGGGGCGGGTGGGTACCTGGAGAAATAGGCATGTTGTACTTTTCTGAATAGCGCCGTCGAATTGGACCCACGCCGTGGAGGCTGTTGGCCGTGATGACTGAGTGGGTCTGGGACAGGGGTGTGAGCGGTGCCGTGGGAGTGGTGGGGGTCTGGGGAAGGCTCAGTGGAGGAGAGGCCTCGGGGGCCGACTTGGACAACGTGACGCTGGACACGAGGTTGAGCTGAGGAACAGAAAGCAAAGCAGAGACAGAGAGTTAGTTCTCTAATCACCCCGGTGTCACAGACGGCTCACTAGCTGCTCGTTGCAGGTGGGGGTCCTGGGACGATCTGTGAATGGTCCCTGCACATTTGAAAAACAACCCTGGAGACCCACTTCTCCTCTCTCTCTCTTTTTCCCTTTGAGCTCAGCTCTTATGCTGCGTTCCATTTACACTGTATTCCGGGAACTGGTAAATGGTAGTGACATCATTTCCCAACAAACAATATGAAACTGCATTCCAATTAGCCGACAGGCGATTGTATTGTTGCTGCTAACCTAGCTACAACACTGCTACAATGCAAACAATGACAAAGAGAGAGTTCTACTACATACGTCATGCAAATAAACATTGATTTTATTAAGTATTGCACAGAAAACACTACTTGTGTGAGTGATTAAACAGGCACAAAAAAATTAAGCAAGATAATTAGTAGTAAAAGTTACAGAGTTAACTTTCTAAAGCTGCAAGTAGACGCCATCTTGAAATCGAAACTGGGGGCTGTTTCATTTCTTCCACTATACGAGTGGAATATTACCACTGGAGGGGGCGTTCCAGTTTAAATCTACCAATGGGAACAGGGAAATTACTACTTCCCAGGACTACTGGAACGCAGCATTAGTCCTCCTTTCTGCTCTCTGTTGGCTCGCCCAGCTCAGTTTCACCATTTTTGGTTTATTTATTTTTCTCMCTTTCAGAACCCCCCCTGCTGCCACCCCGTCCACACAGACAGTAGTAGTGGTGAGGGATGAGTTGTAAGGTTGTACAGCACTGATAGATTCTCACCTACCGCTGAGAGGGCCTCCTAATAAGGAAAGAACAGGAAGAAGCCAATCTGGGCTAATTACAAGCTGAAATTGTATTGTGAAGATCCTAATTAAGAGGTGCTTACAGAGGTGATGTGATGATTAACTACTGTGCCTGACTGGCCTCCATCATTAGGGTCAGGATGGCCACTGTAAAGCTGGACCTACAGAGTTTTTCACAGACAACATTTGAAGGGAGTCTTTGGTTTCAGCACTGAGGCCTGCGAGTGGGGAGGCTGGGTCAGCCAAGGCGAAAGAAGGATTTAAGAAATAATGGCTACAAGGTAAACTAATTATGGCAAGTGCTCCGAAGGTATAGCATGGTTTCCAGCAGCTGCGGCAGCTCCGAGCCCAGTGCCAAGCCTCCGTACTGGAGCAGCAGTCAAGTGGAAAATTCTAGCCTGACCCCATGCTCCGGCTATTAATTGGCAGGAAAACTAATGACACATATACATATTCTCGCAAAATTGTTCTAATTGCTAATTTGCTGAAGGAGGCCAGTTTCCAAATTAAACATGACTTCAGAGTTTGAGAAGAAGAAGAAAAAGGAGAAAACACTGAAAGTGAAATGCAAAGCTAGTGAATGAGAGTGAGGGTGGTGTGGGGTTTTGACATTGTGCTGATTCTGAGAGCTCAAAGGTCAGATAGTTCTTGATAGTAGGGGTCCAGGGATGATTCTGCTTTAGCTACTAAAAACAAATGGTTTGACCTTTCAATGAATAGGATTATTGGCATTCAGTACCAAAACAATAAAGTTTCAGCAATCTGAATATGACATCGCTAGAATTCATAAGCGACACGGTGTTTTATTCATTATTTTATTGTGTGAGTGCTGATTGGACAAAGTATCTCAGTATACGCCAAGCTTTTTTAACCATTTATGTATAAAAACATTCAGCCCGTTAAGGACAGTTGAACTTTTTTTTAATTTTAATTATTTTAAAAATGTTCAGCTTTATTTATATTTTCCCTCATTAAAAAACAATGATAGTTTTACAAACCCTTAAACAACTTTGTGCCATTTAAATTCTGCTTCACCATACTTAATCCATGTTTATCTCTTGTGTGGTGTTTTGTCAATTTTAGCATTTAATGAGGAAATGTTAGGTTTTTGCTCTTTTTTTTTTTTTTTTTTGGATATTTTAGATTGGAGTTACCGATTAGCAAATTTTATCTTTAAGCCACAACTTTGCTAAATTTAGCTCTTGGCTATTTGTTTTTAAAGTTTAGCTTCTTACACCTGGTTTGGTCATTTTAGCTGGTTTTAACTTTGTTAGTTCAGTATCAGCATTCACGCAGCAACTTTGCAGAAATATAGCAGATATAAAGAAGAAAACTGCTCTCCCTAAAATTAGTGACAAGCCTGTTTGGTAAACTCCTGGTTTTAGCACACATGTCCAAGTTCTCACAATGTTTGTTTATGTTTTGGAGGCTGAACTCTGTCTTCTTGGCAGCGTCTGCCCAAATAATTTGGATTTGTGCAGAGATGCACGCATGCAGTCTGCATCCTCACCCACAGTAGCAGAAGACGTGTTGTTCTAAAGCATGAACAAAATAAATTACACTTGGGTTTTGCGTGTTTCTGACACAATGCTATCAAGTGAATGAGGCTGCCGTGTTGACTTCTCTTCCTGTGGATTAGCAGGCTTTGTTTCATGTTTCATCCATATTCCCTGGCCATAAACACAGAGAGGCTTCAACAATAGGCCAGACAGGCTGGTAATAGCCTTGCCTTTGTTTGCCTCGCCATTTGGGCTCACTCCAGTTCGTAGACAAAATGAGACTTCACACTGAAATTAATTAAATGGTAATTGGTGATCTAATTATACTGGCTTTGACTCGGCAAGCTGCTAAAGAAAATAAACAAAAAGTCCCTCCTTAATTATGTATGGAGTAAAAGGTCAGATCTCTGACAAGAATGCTTAGTGACACCGTGTGCTGACACCCACCCACTCACACAGAGACAAATACAAACACACACATACACACATGGAAACATGCATTGCTAATGTGGCACATTTAGTTTTCATCTTCCCCACCCCCCATCCACCTCAGAGGAGGGGGAAAAAAAGAGTCTGGTTTGCTTATAAATGTGCAGTTTGTTTAATTCTTAATAAATGTAAAAAAGCACGTTCACCTGAGCTGCCTTTTTTTATGTGAAGCTACAGAAACATCTTGTTTTACATGTTATACCACAAAACACAAGTAAATAACAACCCAGCAATTATAGTAACTCATCTGTATTCACAAAGTGGCTCTGTTTCAGGTCATCTCTGAGGAAGGTTTTGCTCTGCTTCGTATTTCTGGCTACTTCTGATGCAATCTCCTTGTAGCCTCGGTGGGATTGTGGGCCCTGACCTGCGCTCACCCAGCCAGACTCAGACGTTTTCATCACAGCCTTTCACAGCAGCTTGCAGCGGGCAAGAACTGCCCTGGAGAACGGCAGTCTATTTATTTGAATAAAATAAAATAAAAATCCCAGCTCGCCCTCTAGAGAGTGTTAGCGCTGAGCTCTGACACAGCCGTTCTCACCGGCCCAGGGGAGAGGGGAGAGGAAGTGAACTCAAGATGCTATCTGCCGCCCCGACCACTTTTCATATACAAATGTCCCCCGTGTCAGAGCCCTCGTTCTGCACTCTAATCTGCACAATCAGAATGTGTGACACAGGCGCAGTTTGAACAGACAGCTTATTGTCATTCAGCATCTCCAGGCGCTCGCCGCTGAGTGGCTGCGCGGTGCTGAGCGCACACACAGCCTCTGGATGTCGATAGCCTCCTCTTTGACTGTAAATAAATGATCCAAACAGCACAGGGACAAGATGCTTGCGTGTATATTGTCCATTTGCGTGCGTGTGTGATTTTACATTCATGCCCTGCAGTAAAATCCTATCTGCTCATTTGGCAGTCTGAGTGAACTGTCACACAGGCTGAAATATGATGTGGAGGCTTCGTCTTAAACACGACACAACTGAGCAGACATTTAAATGTCATCTGTTAAGCCTTTGCCTTTGTAGTACAAGGATTAAGCAGCTCACTTTATATTATAGCATGCATTACGAGTAATAAGGTATAATGTTTGGAATATGTAGAAAAATTGGACATTTTTAGTTTTCCATGAAACTCTAGTTGTTATTTTTATTTTCACACATTATTTTCCACAGTTAAAATTCTTTCTAATGTAAAATGTTTTGTATTAAATTAAATATATTTTTATAGTACGTATGTTGCTCACTATTAATGTACTGTTGGGTTATCAGAGTGTAATTCCTGACAAATACCTAATGAAGATAGAAGTAAAAAGCCTTTTAAGGAAGCATCTGTTATTAATTAATAAAACACATGTCATTAGAATGGCACAGCTGTACAACAGCTAACACCTTTTAAAATTATACAAAATTACAGGAAATAATTAGAGCAACAGCTCCATTCATGTCTTCTATTTCTTGTCATTAAATTCTAGTTCTGCACGTTTAATAGATTTATTTTTAGGACATTTTACATGTCGTGTGTATGCAAGAAAGGTTGTTATTTTGCCTTTAAAGCCTCAAAAGACACGAGTTTCATTTGATCACTTTTTTTCCACCACCTACACATTTATTTTTCCTGTTGTGCTCAAACAGGCCTCTCACAGGCAGAAATGGGGGCCATTACAGAGTGTGTGTGCATCCAGTTCATCACAGACACCAAATTGAATCTCAGATGTCAGCAGATGTGGTCCAAACTATATTTACTGCATCCCTCAAGAGAACAGCTGTTTTTATTTAGCAGATAAATAAGAAGATGGGGAAAGGATTAATGAATACATGTGTGCCAATTAAGACAAACAAAAGGATGAGCTGGGGGAGGGATGGGGAGGGAGATGTATGACAGGGTTGCTGCTCACCGGCTGCGGGGTGGCTTTGGGCTCTGTGGACTTGACATGAAGATGCGTCATCATCGCTTGCAGACGCTCTTTGTCTTTTGCTAGCTGTAATGAGAAAGGAGTTTTTTTTAATAAATAAATAAATGACACACACAGAAAAAAAAAAATCTATTTTTGCACTTTAATTAATCCCAGAAATCCCTTTGCACTGAAGACACTTTTACTAAAAATACATATGAAGAATCTCATTTTCAGAGGAATGCTTTTAATTATTTCTTTATAAAATGCAGATGGAAACTTTCAATAAGTCTGCAGTCAAAAGAGCAAGTTGGAAAGTTGAAAATAAAACCCGTCTCTTTCCTCAGTCCTTCTCTACCTGTCTGAACCTCAGCGCTGTCTTAGCTGCCAGCTTGAATTATGATGACAAGCTGCATGCAGAGGAAGTGTGCGTCTGGTAAAGCCTCTCCGATCCCTTTGGATGATAAACCACCGGAGCAGAAATAACACGACAGTGCCACGGTGTAATGTATGAGCAGCCAAAATCTCTTTGTTTAAGGTTAACTTCTAGCAAACCAAAACGGGTTTTGAATCATTATCAAGTCATTTTAGGCAATTATGTGGCTTGTGTCTGAACTGCAACTGTATAATTCCTAAAATCTGGCATTCATCATGTGCTGATTTCACTTTGCAGAAGCTAATATGGTAAAATATTATGAATTCATTTTCCTCCCTAAAATGCTAATAAATGCCTTCAACCATAAATTACTAATGAAACTGATAGAAAGGCCATTTTAAATATCTTTTTGGATAACTATTAATTATGTACATAGTTTTTTAATACCAAAAAATATCTTCTAGACACTTTTTAGGACCTTTTTTTTGGTAGTGGTTTACAATAATCTTCCTGTTCCTCACTAAACACCAACTGCCTATCTCCACTGTGCAGCCGAGTCATTTCACCAAGTGTTTTATTGGTGGTGCCAAACAGTTAAAAGTCATAAATAACTTTAAAACCCAGTAAAATGCAAAATGTAATTATCTTCTCTATTTAGCCCCAGGCCATTCATATATCTTTTCCTGCCTGTCATGCATACATAACACATTTTTAATGACTGGTTACTCGCAAATGTACAAAGATTATTTCATTCNCCCCCTGTGTGCGACCTGGTGGCTGATACCACACAGTGGGGGGTGGGGGGGGGTCTGAGGACGTGTAAGCAGAAGAGGACACATAAATATTTGGATCAAAACAAGTAGTGAGACAATACCTGCAGCTCCAGCTGTTGTACGACCTGCATTTGCACCCGACACTGGGCCGTGCTCCTGTCGTCCAGGGCGTGCTCATTGTTGAGATGCCTGCAAAACACACAATTATTAAAGGCCTTTTATTCCTCGAAGGACTGCAGATCACCTGCCAAGATTCACACCAGACATTTAGGATGAAGACCATCTTGTTGAGTTGTAGCTGTTTTGGTAAAACCTCAAAGTTAAAGTTACCTGATATCATGTGATTGATTGATTTATAAAGCGCTTAACAACAATCAACTAAGGTGACCAAAGTACTTTACAGTAAAACTCACATCACAAAAAAAAAAAAAATAAATAAATAAATAAGAAAAGAAAATGTCACTATGCTACATGGTATTAAAAGCCTGTCTAAAAAGTTTTGAGCTTATACTTAAAGATGCCCGGGTCATAGGTGGAGCGAAGCTCTAGAGCAGTGGTTCCCAACCCTGGTCCTCAATGACCCCTATCCAAATGTTTTACTTGTTTCCCTGCAATTCAGCAGGTCTTCAGAAGATTGTTAAACACTCTGTCATTCAAACCAGGTGTGTCAAATCAGGGAAACATCTATCACTGCTTTAAATGTTGACCAACACCTCAAAAGCTTCTCTGAGCTTGATGAGACATTTTCAAAATATAATATTGACCTAGTTTTCTGTTTTCTAGTATTGCTTTTGGAAGCCATTGATTCTTTGTCGTTTATATGTAAATAATAAATCAGATAACATGTATTAAAGCAGTGATTCTCAACCCTAGTCCTCAAGGACTTCTTTCCTGCATGTTTAGATGTTTCCCTGATTTGACACACCTGGTTTGAATAAATGAGTGATTAACAATCTTCTGAAGACCTGCTGAATAGCAGGGAAACAAGTAAAACTTTCAGATAGGGGTACTTGAGGACCAGGATTGGGAACCACTGGTCTAGAGTAAGGCTGTTCAACTGGTGGCCCGCGGGCCACTTCCCGCTAGTGATGAAAATCCAGCCCACCAGTTGGTTCATAAATGTCTTAAATACAAACTCCCATTTTTAAAATTGAATTCCTATAAGTTGTTTATTTAGTTAGACAGGCTTGTGGCATCTAGAGAAACACCAGAATGTTGGCTCACAGCTGGTATAAACCATTTGTATGAATGCCCAAGACACATAAAACTACAAGCAGTTGAAGATAAAACTAAGGAAAGTAAAAATAAATGTGGCAAGTCAGAGACGTCAAAATAATATTTGTGTTAAATTGGAGGCATGCATGATGTGTTCTTTTTGTTTTTGATATTGTTTGAATTGCACGACATTTATTACACAGGGTTCTGTATGTTGTATTCATGATTAATGCAGCAAAATAAAATATTTCAAAAGGTAACAGATCTTTGTAACACTTGGTTTATTTACATAATGTCTTTAATTGCAGGATGTTCAACCCCTCAGCTGTTGACCTGCAGTAACTGTGGCCCCTGGACCAATTCGGTTGAATAGAGTCTAGAGTTTGTTCCAGAGTCGGGGTGCTGCCACTGAAAAGGCCCGATCTCCACAATGTGTGATGTCACAACATGTGTGTTGGGAATAACACTCAGCTACTACCAGACAAAAATAGCCATTTTTGTGTTTTCAAAGATCAGTTGGCTGTGGAGGCCAACTTGAATTGGGTTGGTTCCAAGTGATTATCTGCTTAAAACTATATTAAAATCCATTCAGTGCTTCATGAGATCTTCTGCTTATAGTTGTTGACAAAAAAAAAAAACGTTTGTTTTCAATTTTTTAGTGCTCAGCTTATGTGAAGGGGATTAGTCTCAACTAGTACCACACCAAGTTCTAGCTCAAAATCTATTAAACTGACCGATTTAGAGCCATTTTTGTTTCCTGAGGTCAGCTGGCAGTGGGAGTCATCTTGAAAGGGTTTTTTTGTCCAAAAGATAAACATAGTACTTTCTCTGATTATTTTCTGTAAGTTTCATTAAAGTCTGTTTGGTGCTTCATGGGATAATTTGCTTAACAAAAAACCTTTGCACATCGGCGTTTAGATGGGTGATGATACAAAATAGGAGATCAAACCACAAAAACTATGGATCAATTTGACTTCTGAAACTGTTTTAGATGCAGAAGAAGAAGCAGTCTGTCTCTGTGATCAGTGAGGCGAGTGAGCGTAGAGCTTTTGGAATAACATATATATGAATAGTGCAACAGACTGCAGTGATTATATGTACTTCTTTTAATGTAAAAGAATGACATTCAATAATTCATGAYGGGGATGACTGCTCCCACAGCTCACTGATAAGAGGAACGATTGAAGAATTTCAGGTTGGATTCCTTTACTAAATTATGCACCAGTGCCCTAACAGCAAGTCTTCCCACTGCAGCTCTCCTCTGCCACGTCCATTTAGCTATTTATTTTTTCGTTTTTTTGGTGTTTTGCATTGTTAATTTTATTCATCAAAATTAAGAGAATTGGAATAAAGCCAGTCCAAACGTAGAGGACAACAGGACWAGTAGATGGAATCTGTCACAAACTTGAATTATGGATATAATTACGTGYGATTATTTTATTCAGGAAAGATGTTCTCTTTGCGTGCACGTTTATAACTAATCTAAAGTAGCTCTGGGTAGCAGACAGGGTTTTTTTTTTCCTGTGATTTATATAAAATGTTGGAGATAAGGTTCATGAGTGAAGGAAATGTGATTGGAGGAATTTTATCAGCTGCCGCATGAATTACTGTTTGAAAATGCTTATGCAGAGGCATTTCATTAATCATTTAATCATAATCCGAGCAGGATGTTTGAACTGATTTCACAAATACCCTTTCATTTCACTACTTCATTATGCTCGCTAATGGATCCAATATATTATATATATCATAAATTATATCACATCTGTGGTGACCATGTAGGTCACTGTCACCAGGCACGGCTGTGTGTGCACCAAGTGGCATGGGCGGATGGGAGAAAGGTGTCTGCCTTTTTCGTGCACACTTTTTCTGCCGTTTGCTGCAAATCAAAAGCAGCCGGAGTCGACCTGTGAAGGCTCGGCGGCAGCGGAGACTTTACGGCGGCCCGATAAATTCCGCCGCCGTTGTTTTTACTTTCAGACGACACGTTTGAGCGTTAAATACCACATTTACACTTAGGAACTCGACGTCTGAAGCGAGAGGAACTGATAGAGCCCTGCTTGAAATAYGTTCGGCTGCAGCACTTCCAACCTTGAGGTGAATGATTTAAATCTTTATGGGAAACGTGCTCTCTTCCCTCGGTCAAGTCTTCCTATTGTGTTTTCATAATACATGTTTCAAAGCGTCTGTCCTATACATTCATCACTTCAAGTTAATTATTGCGGCGAAAAAAGAAATTAAAGAGGCATTTTTAAAGAAAGCATGGCCGATAGAACACCCCCCCCCCCCCCCCCCGCCCCTTCTGAAATGAATTCAGACTTCTCGAGGCTTTCCATTTGTTCGAATCAAATAAATGCCCGTTTAATTAGGTGGGTCGGAAAATGAAACTGGTAAACATTTCAGGACATCTTACTAAATTTCAAAGAGGGAAAATAATAGGTAAAGACATTTCAGCTTCAATTTAAGCGRCCCAGACTGAATTTTCAATGAAGGGGTGGCCTACGTGAGCAGCTTTGGAATTCCTCGGCTCATACGAGACATGTGCCCCGCTCCTTTTCATCCTTTGTTACATTCCACTTTATTTCTTCTAATGACACGGAGAGTCACAGTGCATAATTAATAGGAAATGAAATATTCAAATGGCCCTAATGCAGCCTTGAGAGGAGTGTCTGGACACGGGTGCAGAAGAAAACGGGGAATTGACGTCTGGAGAGGCTATGAACGTTGGCATGTGTCACTTTCTGGACTTCAAATGAAGCCACTTTAAAAAAGCTCTCTGGCAGGATGACGGACTCTAATGTAAATTGCCACAATAAAACAAGTTAAAGAGATATTCCCACAGTCGGCTTTTTACATATCACTTAGTTCGCCTGAGTTTTTTCACCCTCAGTGTTCTTAATTATAAGGTTCACAGCCGTCTCCCAGGAAGGATTTCTGTTCATCGCTGCTGGACTATAATGCACACATCTGTACAGTAGGATGGGCACTGATTTATGAGGTTTCATTTGTTTATTATTTACAGTAAATACATAGTTGACTTTATTTTTTTATATTTTCTATTTTGCTTTCAGTTTAACTTATTGTTCCTCGGTGCTGAGTGTGTGAGGGGAGTCTTTGTGCTGTGAACATGCAGCACTAGAGGGCACTGCAGGGTTTCATTGGCTCTGACCTCGGACTGGACACCAAAGACAAGGGGTCTTGACCCCCATAAAAACACCACGTTCTCCTGTGAACCCAGTCCCGCCCCTCTCGGTGTGCCGAACCCCAAAACGGGAACGGTGATTTGGCATTTTGTGTTTATCGAGATAGACTTTGTAGGTATGTCATAATAAAATAAATACACATAGTTTAAAACAACAGTGTTAGATGTTGGCTTGTGGAGCAGAAATCTGTTTGACATTAGAGTCCTCCTCACCTTTCTGTCTCCCCGGTACACAGAACACTGTGTTCTGCTGACTCCACGCTCAAAGACACGCGGCCCCGTCTCTGGTTAGACTTTCAACCTCGGGAGACGTTTGAAGCAGCAGCATTATAATGTCTGCTGTACTCTTTGTTTTTGTTTTGAAATCCTTTCAGAGGCCTGCAGTATCAGTTGCCGGGTTTCATGTGGAAGTGCTTAAGGTTTTGAGAGTTAACACCTTGGTGAGCTGCTCGCACTCTCGCCTGCCGTTAAACAAAGGCAGCTTTGTGGAGACTCTCCTCAAATGTTTTCTTAACATGTTCCAAGCAGTTTGAGCAGGCAACTAAAGTAAACAAGATGTTGCCATGATAAAAACACTTGTAAAAACAGAGCTGAGTGCACTTTCAGGCAGAGCTCTACTGGGTACACTGACTTTAATTCTCCTCCCTTCTATAAACAAAGGGTGAGGCGATGTCAGAATACAATAAATAGTGATAGATGTAAGCAGGCACACCCTAATCTAAAGACTGAATGTCTTTGTGTGAAAATGTGTGATGAATGTTTTAATAACTATCACAGGATATTTTCTATATTAAAATAAGAATACATAATTACCTCTTTTATTTGATGATACTACAAGCTTACATAATGACTGTTTTAAGTTAGTAATCTGATTTATGTATACAAAAAAAGAGAGTTCAAGACGATGAGAGTGTGAAAACTTTCAGCAGCTGATGTGGCGGGGCCTCTGTGCTCCTGTGAGGAAGGTTGTGTGTTCGCTGACTGCTTGTTTTAGGGTAATGGAATTGTGTCATATCTTGTTTAAAGTGCGACTAATCCGGGGTGACAGTGAGCCATTGATCTGCTGCCACAACGCAGATGTTTTCATCCTCTTTGTAACCATGGCACTGTTATGTGCTGGATTACCTCGAGCGCGCCTGCACACACACAGTTGATTAGTAAACCAGGGCTGCAGCTCAAACGGGGAATCAGAGCAAAACAATGCAGTGCGTTAGGTTGGACAGAGTCAGACAGGTTTTCCACTTCTACGCTGTGACGAGTGGGAACAGCAGGTGACACTGGCTTGGCTGGGGCTGCTCAGCACTAATACATATATGTGTGGGTAAGTCTATAAATGATGAGGTGTCAGCTGTTAATACTGTCAACATTAAAGGCTTAGCATACTTTGAAGAAATACATCGTCTGCTGCTTTTCAGGCCCAAGTGTTAAACTAAGAACATCTTATAGAGAGAAGTGGGGATAGACCTTGTAGGAGACATTATACACAATCTCATGTGAGGAACCACAAACACAAGTTTAAAGTAATTAAGTGCATTTACTTTGTTACAGTACTTTAGCATTTTTTTGAGGATTTGTAATTTTACCAAGTACTTTTTAAAATAGTTAATTTTACTTTTATTTTTGTTACATTTAAAACCTAAAAATGATACTTTTACTTCTTCACTTTAAAATTTAACACCTAGTTACTCG
>NW_013952460.1:1032446-1034426 GCF_001266775.1 Austrofundulus limnaeus
TAATCAGTCAGTAAGCAAGTAAATAAGTAAGAAAATAAGTAAGTACGTAAATAAGAAATCAGTAATTAAGTAAATGATTAAGTAATCAGTCAGTAAGCAAGTAAATAAGTAAGAAAATAAGTAAGTACGTAAATAAGAAATCAGTAATTAAGTAAATGATTAAGTAATCAGTCAGTAAGCAAGTAAATAAGTAAGAAAATAAGTAAGTACGTAAATAAGAAATCAGTAATTAAGTAAATGATTAAGTAATCAGTCAGTAAGCAAGTAAATAAGTAAGAAAATAAGTAAGTACGTAAATAAGAAATCAGTAATTAAGTAAATGATTAAGTAATCAGTCAGTAAGCAAGTAAATAAGTAAGAAAATAAGTAAGTACGTAAATAAGAAATCAGTAATTAAGTAAATGATTAAGTAATCAGTCAGTAAGTAAGTAAGTGAATAAATAAGTAAGTAAGTAATTAAGAAATAAGTAATTAAGTAAATGATAAAGTAATCAGTCAGTAAGTAAGTAAATGAATAAATAAATCATTAAGTAATTAAGTAAACGATTAAGTAATCAGTCAGTAAGTAAGTAAGAAAATAAGTAAGTAAATAAGAAATCAGTAAGTAAGTAATTAAGTAAATGACCAAGTAATCAGTCAGTAAGTAAGTAAGTGAATAAATAAGTCATTAAGTAATTAAGTAAATGATTAAGTAATCAGTCAGTAAGTAAGTACTGTATTTATTCATGTATAATACAATTATCATTTTTGAGCTTAGAAGGCATAAAAATATCGAATCAACAATAATCTATGTATAATACTACCCCCCACTTTATGTATATTTTTAGGGTTAAATTTCTAGTATTATACGTGAATAAATACAGTAAGTAAATAAGTAAATAAATGAGTAAGTCAGTAAGTAAATTAAATAAGTAAGAAAGTCATTAAGTAAGTAACTATTAAATATTAAATACTATTAAGTAAATACGTACTTAATACATAATCTTAGCTCAGTATTTGTAAAATTGACAGCTATAGCATTTTTTAGTTGTTTTCTAAGTTTGATTAGCTGTAGCAGTTAAGCTGTAATTTGTAGATGCACATTCACTGATTACTTTTTGAGAGTTCCATTAAAACTTAGAGTGTTTTTTAGATATTTTACTATTAGGAAAGACAAACACACACACACACACACACACACACAGACATGGACAAAAACATTATTGTCGTTCCTTGCAGCAATAAAAGCAGCACATAAACATGAAGAGAGGAAAAACAAGTGCAAAACAAATTGACATCTAAAAGAAAAGAAAATTGAAGTGGAAGAAAGCCTTCCCCCCGTCCAGCGACAAGGGCAAACATGCAGGGCTCCCTRAGTGTGAGCTGCCACAGATAAACATCCTACCGTTGTTTGTTTGGGAAAAATGGCCCCCATCTCCATGGGAACTGCACTTATCACAGGAATTAGAGGCCCATGCAGTTCCCAGAAGGAGACCCCACCACAGTGCCCTTTTCAACAGCGGGCTGACCCAGACTCGGGAATAACAACTAGCTGCACCTGCAGTGCGTCTGCGTTGCAAGGGGTCGCAAAACATGTAATCGACCCAAMAAGAGGACAAACAAAGTGTGACAGAAAGGAACCTCTGGCTTTGACTTTTACTTACTTGAGGAATGACTGGAAATCATCAAAGACCGCTTCACACCCAGGCCACTTGCAGACACCGTGGCCGTAAAGAGGGTGACTGTTGTGGGAAGGCTCTTCCAGCGTCGATCTGAAGGACAGATTCAGAAAGTCTTCAGTAAAAACTCATCACAATAAGTCTTCGACAAAAAGGCAAAGGCATTCAAAAAACACACAAAGATTTTTTTTATTTCACCCAAAGCCTCTGTGTGTGCTCAGAGTTTATATATCATTTCCACTGCAAWATTAAAACTTATTTAGACCCAAATTTTCAGCTTTTTTATTTGATTTGGTACATTTTTTATGTTTTATGTAGAAAT
>NW_013952460.1:1034546-1036162 GCF_001266775.1 Austrofundulus limnaeus
GCGGTGCTTCAGCTACATGCAGCTGGAACTACACAGAAATTAATTAAAATAACCATAAAATGACAAATTGCCAGCAGTGTAAAGGTTTATGGAACAGGTTTGCAAAAAAATTAAATTAAAAAAACAACAATGAAATTTCAAAGATAAGAACAATTTAAGGGCAGGAGCAGTGTACTTTGACCTTAGCTGCTTTCAGATTTGTCATTAGCTCATTAGTCAGGTTGGAATCTACAACAGGTAAGATATTGTTTATAACTTCTACACAATACCTCAATTCATTTATGAATCATCTATTTAATGATTTTAATCACAGTCTTCTTCTAAAAACAAGATGGGTTTTTATTTAAAATTATGCTATAGTGTAAAATAAAATCAAACTGATGCATTAGAGCCTTCTGATGGACAATATGCATGCAGTTTGTGAAAAAAAATATCTGCAAATTAAAATGTTTGGAGAGGTTTACAAAGTGTTTGACATGTCTTTTATTTACTGTCCTTTGGAAGTAACTTGGAGTTTTAATGAGATATTGAATAATTTATTACATTTTTTTTTTTAGAAATCCAGCATTTTACCTTTTAAAAATGTAATAAACACGCCTGGAAACTCAAATGTTTGTCCATACTTTATTCCTCCTTTCTTAACCTTTCCAGATCTTACAAATAAACAAAATAAACACTTTTGCAGCATGCGCAGGAATCCTGTGTACTGTATCTTGTTTTCACATGAAAATATTGACTTCTAGTTGATCTGTGAACTCCGGGCCTTGTTGAATCAGTTCACCTGTGTGATCATTACTTGCTCTGCTTTTAAATGAGGGAACTCTTGTTGTGAAAGCCAAACCAAATCAATACATAATTATTTAGTATCACTGAGCCATGCTGCAATTTACTTTGATCCAGACGGCTAGGGGGCTCCCTGAGATGCTGCTGCATCACATCCCACAGCCCACCTGGAGGAGTCTGTAACACACTATGAAAGCCCCTACTTTCACACCGCGCACAAACTGTAAACATCCCCGGCTGGTACCAATTTATCTCCTGACCAATTCATGTCACCAGGGGCTGACAAGAATGCATCTTTGGGGAGCGTATGGCTTGGTACAATCAGTCTAAATAGCAGGAACATCCCTGAAAAACAAACTTTACAACATCTTCCATATGGCGAGAGGCGTGGAACCACAGCTAACCACAATCAGAGCTGAGACAGAGCGGCCTGTGTGGAGGCTGTGCCTGCAAAGAAAGCGAGACAGGCAGCCATATGGACACAGGCACTATACAAGACACACAACTTTCAGATACAAGAGCCTGGGGGACTGGCCTATATTGCTACCACCTGTGCTTCTGGCGGCTCGCGAGCACAATGCTGCTGCTTCTCCTCCAGTGTGAGCCCTGCGCTCGGAGACAGCGGGACAGATAAGGAGATTCATTGCACAACAAACTGTTGTGTTCCCACATGAGAATAACTCCAGCCTCTAAAATCTCATTGATATGCATATATTCAATGAAAAATAATGTCCAATTGTGCTGTACTTCTTCAAGCAATTACTTCGGGGACTAAATCCATTTGGTGTAATTTAAAAATTGATCCAAAAACAAATTAGTAAATTATATATATA
>NW_013952460.1:1036400-1043321 GCF_001266775.1 Austrofundulus limnaeus
ATATATATATATGCATGTCAATTCTGCTGTATCAAGTAAACCAATAATCAGATTAAAATCTCATTTGTATCAATGTTAGCAAAGCTGCACATCAAGTAGGATATTTTAAAGGTCAGCACAGGTTTCCTTGTGTTATAATTGCTTGCTTAAGAGTTCACATTGTTCATAACATGTGATAATTGCATTGCAATTAGGAGGCAGTCGAGCATTCATGAATGCTGTTAGCAGACCCCCCCCCCCGCTTTCAAAAATCAAATTTTTTTATTCAATTATGAATTATGCATTCACATTAAGACCTCTGTTTTGATACAGCTAATAAATAGATGGCAGACGACCAATTATAATGAGTTTTTAACAAGGAAATGTGTGAACTGGCGAAGGTGACGCTGGTTTTTAATTTAAAGAGATCCTTTTTTTAATTCTTTGCAAGGAGGCTTGTTGGTTAATTCTGTTTTAATAAGATATTGAAATGTGGAGAGCGCTGGGAATCAGCGAGCACAAAACGCTGTGAGTGGCTGGTGGCAGAAGAGCACTTTTAAACGGCGGATGGTTAAATACTGATAAATGACAGAATTTACACCAAATGAGCTACATTAGTGTAACAGGAGAAGAGAATGGTATTTATTTTTTTCCTCAAAACTGATTAATCATTCTGACAGTTCAATCAGAATGTTTCACTGTCAGGTGGCATGAGGAAGGAACACTGAACTAATCTTTTGGGAATGATGAAAAGTCTGCGCTCTTTAGAGAAGCAGAATCACTCAGACCGGGTCTGACTGAAAGCAAACCTTCCAGGTGTTGCTCTGTGTTTCAGTGTAGACACATCGGAGAGACGGYGCAGAGATGTATCTGACAGCTGCTAGCCAGTTGTTTTCAAGATCACTTACTTTGATGGGATGCTTTGGGCCATAAACAAGTCAGGAACTATGGCATCTTGTGCTGATGGACTCAATCTATCAGAAAAAATGGGAAGATTGATGCCCATGGAGCTAGGTCATAGTCTTAGAGGTTTATTCCCCTCCATCCATACCTGTCCCCCCCCCCCCCCCCTCCTGCTAACACTCTAAATGTTTCCTGGATCCTTTCCTCCTCCGGGTACGGCTGCATGCTTTACCCTAAATGATTTAATTAGTTTTTTTTCTCGTGCAAGACAAATGAAAAGCAAGAGAGAGATGGGAGAGGAGTGCCAAATCTGATTATTTATCTCCTTAACAGATTGCTGCGTTACAGTCCCTGAGCTGTTGTTACTGATGGTTGTTGGGAAGTAAAGTGGGCCAAGTGCTTTGTGGGATGCCCGCCCCCCACCCTCTCTCTACAAAGCTGATGCAGCTCTGTATTGGGAATTTGTGTCAGATACAGATCAGGCATATTTGATTTAAATAAGCAAATCACTGAATAAAGATGACCTGGCTCACAGGGGTATATGCGGATCTGTGCGTCTCTTTTCAGCAGCAGAGAAACAAAACGGCCCACCAGATAGAGTGACTCAGGCTCTGGTCATATCAGGGATGTTATTTAGACAAACAATCCCAGCCTGCCTCGCCGGAGCGATCTTAGCAACAACTAAAAGCAGGAACACGTGCCTCGTTTTCGGTGTGTCAAGGCGGCAGTGATTGAATTTCTCCCTCTTCCTTAAGACGGAAGTGCAAAGCTAGTGAGTGATTCCTGTGGATGCACTTAAGGTTTTAGTTGCAGGCGTCGTTGTGCCTGGGCAGATTTTATATGACACATGAAACTAACTACACGGTACTTAGGGCCCGCTGTAAACCAATCTGAAGCCAGTTGGGAAAACAGGCCCATCTGCAGAGAGGCTTGTTTCAGTTGCATGACAAAAGGACTCGCAAAACCGCATCAATTAAAAGTTCATTAAGTTCAGCGCTGGGAGGATGAGTGGATGCTCTCTATTTACGCCTGGGCCGGCCCAGCCCATTATCTTCAACCTGATTATTCAAATCCCTGGATTATAACACAGACGTTTCTCCCACAGCCTTGCTTAGAATAATCTTACTTAATAATATTTCATTTTTTTCTTTCCATGGAGTCTGATTAGAATTGAGTTTGCATCATCAAAAGAGAGGAAAAAATGCTTCTGATAGTTGTGCGATTTAAAATTAACACAGGAAACGATTATTAGTTGTGGGAATCTAAATTAGCATCAATCAGCATTTGATGGGCAATGTTTTCTGCTCACTTTGTATGAGCCATCCTTTCTTAGTACTTGTACATTTAAAAAGTGTGCGTGGGTAATCGACTTCCTTGAGCAGATGGGGTGAATGAGAATAAACTGCCTGCTTTTCTGACAGATTGAAGATACTTGAATATACAGACTAAGACTGCCTTCTTCACTTAAGCCTGTGTTAAACTGCTGCTGACATCTTCTTTAATCTCTGACAGTCGGCGCGAGGCAGAGGGGCTGCCAGCTCTTGTCTTTTCCGATGTTTCGTGGAGCCTTCAGCTGCCTTTTTTGCTGCCATCAATGCACACCTTGTTTCCCTGTTTGCGACAGTGTGTGATGGAGTCAGCGAGTCGATTTGTCAGAAACCAGACATTCAGGTGGTGAACTCCTTCACTGACTCCGCTGCAACTTAAACACTCCGTAAGTCTACACAGGTAGGTCTTAAAACCAGATCTGTTTGAAGCTACCGTTTTATATTTGCTCTCTCCCTCAGAGAATTGGGGTGCATCCTCTTGGTGCCACTTAGATCATCTCTTTAACCCTCTCTGTCCCTCCTCTCCCACACCAGCAGCATCTCTTCACCTCCAGAGGCCCACTGATTYACTTGACTAAACATGATTTCATCGGCATTGCTTTCATACCGACACATAGGTTTTGATCACTGAAACACAAGTCAGATGTTATGCAGTGAGCTCATGGTGCCTGGAGGCTCCGCACTTGCAGTTCAAAGATCAGCTTTTGTGCAAGAAAACAAGCAAATGTGTAAGATGCCAAATTAATTCCTTCCTTAAAGAAACACACGCTCGCTCACACACACAACTCAGAGAGCAAAAGCCTTTCAAGGATGATTCATCTATGTTTTGAAATGACGATACATGTGGTTGTTTTTCTTTTACAGTGTAATAGCTTTCTGTTTTTATTATGTTTCTCTTTATTCCTAAACTARAGATTTGAGTCTTCACGTCAACAAATTCCTAGTATGTAAGGAAATGTTTTGCTTTTATGCTAAGACAACGATAACTGAATACAAATGGTACAGGGCACGCAGCTTCAATCAAAACCTTAACCAGTGTCTATTAATAAATAAGTATTTTTTAGCCTCGTGAACATTTTTTTACCCTTAAGTTGTTCTTTAACTTTATGACAATAACTGTTCCTAGGAGGAAAAATCAGCCATATTACAAAACTGATGAAAAATACTTTCTTTATTACTGTACACCATAAACTAGTCAATAAATAATATAAAAATATCCAGTTTCATTTATTTATTTTTTTATTTTAGCTCAGTAGAGGCCTTTAATTTTACAAAACTTCTCAGTTCAGTTTTGTTAAATCGGCTATTTATTTATCCATTCATTATGTCTACCAGCTTTTCCTTTCTGAGTCATGAGTGTTGCTGCTCTCCACATCCAGCTGTCACTGACGGGGACAGGGTATATACACTGGACCGGTCCCAAATTCATCACAGACAATTTATTTAGTTCACGGCATATTAAAAAACACAATTTTTCTCTTTTAGGATGCCAAAATTAATATATTTTTCAGTCCTGAGTTTTTGGAAGACTCTCCACTCACATGAAAGAGCACTGAAGGGAGTTTATGGAAGCATTTAAAATGAATCTGACAAAGTAAAAAAAAAATTGAAGGAGTTTTTGAATTAGTCAGGAACCATTGTGTTTATTGACAACACCAAAAAATAAATAAAAACAAACAAAACAAACAAACAAACAAACAAACAAACAAACAAACAAACAAACAAACAAACAAACAAACAGATTTTCCCCTGACTTTCCCCTACAAGATCTTCTGAAGTTTTAAGGAATGCATATTGTTCACCAYATTTTATGGCAAAGTGTTCAATTGAGATAATCCACTTTGGTCAAACTGTAAATCATTTCTGCAGAATCTCCTGTGAATCTGAAAGATTTGTTAGAGCTTAAGATATTGTTGTAAATGACTCTCAGCTTTTATTTACACAAACTTTAGCTCAAAATCTGAAGTTAATGTTGATTAGCTGGTGTTGCCATCTTAAACTGCACGACTCAGTTGTAGATGTGCATACAATGATTATGTTCTATAAGTTTAAYTGACCTTTGTCCATTGGCTCTTGAGATATTTCAAAGCCAAAGTTTTAAATGAAGACWTTGTGCAATGCTTAGCAGTTGGAGTACGAGTCAAGGATGCTCAGTTACAACCACAACCAATCGTAACTCAATATCAGTGAATCTGACTGAGTTTGAACCATTTGTTGTGTTTGCTAAGGTCGGTAAAGGCCCTGTCACTCTACAGCATTTTAGACAACTTGTGTCAAYTTATGAAAGCTTTAAAGACATCTATGTTTAAGATGGAATTAAAAATATCATTTGGAAGCCTACTTTTTGGTCTGTAAATACTGCAATGCTAACAAATTGATCAACTATGTAACATTTATTAGTAATTTAGACATAAAAAATCACAAGTTGTCTAAAAYSTTATAGTGTGACAGGGCCATTAGCAGTAAACGTAAAGTCTGTCTTGTGTTTCATAACACATTTTTCTAAAATAAGAAAGAAGCCTTATCAGGTGATAATGCTGTAATACATTTTTACAACAGCTCAAAATAATAAAGAAAGAATAACAACAACAAAAAAGACATCTAAATTTATGGTACACTGACCCCTACCAAAGCATTAAACAGGGAGAAAAAGTAAAATAAAACTTACACTTCTCTTTTGTGACTCATATACTGGCCRTTGGTGGAAGCATGCTGGTTGATGATGGCGTTCTTTGGCGGTGCCGGGGAGGACAGGTCGAGGCCCCGGTGGCCGTTGTTGCTGCTGTGGTTGTGCTCCTCCTTCACATGAGCGTTCGTCACCTCCTTCCACAGCTGTTGCAGCTCTGCTGGAATCATGCCTGAGACAAACAAATTGGATAATTAAATCAATTAACAGCTAATCCAACTCTCTTCTTCGTTACCTAATTAAATCAAAGCGTTTGTAAACAAAGCTGAGTATTAATTAGAAAATACTCCACTACGGGGTAATGCACAGAGATCTGAACCAACCCCTCCCCACAGCTCCCGCTCTGACGTCTACGTCTCTCCCTCTCATTTTTCCTGTGATCTGAAGCATGTTTGTATACACAAATCCCTGGCATTCACACGAATTTCATGCCCACAGTAAATAATTAACATCCAGACAAGGCATGAAATCTGAATAATCACCATCACTTTCTCTCAACAACAGAGATGTGCAGAACACACACAACAAAAAGTTTACAATAGCAACATAGAAAACATCCCACCCCTGTCTCCTTGAGAAACAGGACCCCGGGGTAATATTCTCAAAAGCGCATTAATGTGCAAAATACTTAAGGCTCTGCACCGCCTCCAATTGACACAGACGACTTAAACCTCATTTAACGAGTCAAGTACATTGCAGCTCTCATAGGCCTTTGAAAAAAAAAATCCCTTGAAGACATAAGACATTTTTCTGTGTGCTGGAAACACATCCACAGAATATGTGTGTTTTTATGTCTGAGACAGTCAACAGTCGGGATGGAGAGGGATAATGCTGTGTTTATGCACCCCACTTTCCACGTCTTAGAGAATTTAGACATACCGCAGATGTAGCCATCTATGGTGAGGCTGTTTTTGAGTCTGAAAAGTCTGCTTTCATGTGGACACAAAAGAAGATGAAAGGTTAAAAAAGAATAAACCTCAAAAGGTCAAGATTTTTTTTTGGCAGCTTGTATGTTCAGCTAAAATAAAGTCCGTCTGGAAAACCTAATTTCAATGGCATTGAGATATCTGCTGACAAAATATACTGGGAATCTTTATGCTTTAATAAATGTGGAAGATTTTTGGTGGGGACTGGCTGTGGGTTTCTGGGGCTAAGGCATGCATTGTGACTGGAACRTCAACCAGGGTTTGGATAGGTTGGGGTTGTTGGACTTTGATTTGTGTGCTTGCATTCTGATGTCTTTTGTGGATTTTGGGTAGTCGTGGTTTGATTTTGGTGGTTTTTATAAATGTTAAGGCAGAGTGATTGGCTGGCAGTCAATGATGTCATTTAKGCTGGCTTTAGGGTTGTCTGAGATTTTAGGATTTTTTGCTGGCCCATTTTTCTTGCTCTCGTGGCAGATTCGCACCACGGCTTCAGGACTGGGGGGTGGGGTTGTGTTGATGTGACATGTGTCCTGTATGGAACAATGYGGGGGGCATGTGTAGCTGCCTGGGKCTTCCGCTGCTTACAGTTTGGAGGATTTCGGCTTCTGGTTTAGACAAAGTGGCTGTTTGACTGCGGCCTGTCTTTGAGTTTATGTTTTTGTCTGCCTCTTGYTGGCTTGGCMKTTGGGGGTGGATGTGATAGCCTTTAAGCTTTGGTTTTCTCCTGGTCTTAGTATTTGCATTGTTSGTGCAGGTCATGTATTAAGGTATAGGCATTTTTCTCCTGGCTTGGAATAATCTCACGCTGTGTTAGGGTTTTGTGGGGTGGTTGCATTGATGACGTTTGCGTTTCTTCAGGGATTTTCTAAATAGAAAAGTTATTATGTTAACATAAGGATGAATATTATGGTCATTGTTGTTTCTGCTATATCACTATTTTTAACTTTCTTCTTATCTCTCCTGTTACTGTCAATCATAAAACAGATTTTATTATACTATAACTATAATTATATACATATCAAACTGTTCAAAAATGGAACAATACAGTTTTTATAATTAATTTTATCAACTTGTCTTCTGAAGATGCTCTGTGTTGAAG
>NW_013952460.1:1043401-1050171 GCF_001266775.1 Austrofundulus limnaeus
CTACTACTGTGGCCACATTGCACTGTTTATTGTCACCTTTTGCATTAAAACAAAATGATAAAAGAAGACCCATCAGACGTGTGGTGAGTTTAASCACAGAGCAAATGAAAGAGAGCATTTGTTTAATACTACAATTAATTAAATCCATTCTCAAAATGAGTAATGGCAAATGAAAGATGATTTGCACACGCTTATCTCTTTGGGTTTATAGTTTGTGGATTCCTCTCCCTCTCTCCCTCCCATCACCAGCACTATAGATACCAGAAGTGCCTCTTTCATGCACCAGATTGTAATACACTGTGCGCAAAATGCTTAGTCCTAATTTATTCCTGTTGTGGAAAATAACTGTGAGGTGAAGATCTCAATATGATCAGCAAAAATATTTTTAATTTGATAAGCTACTAAAGATTTTAATTATGCTGGTAATAGAGAACATTGGCCTAATGAGGCGGAGGACTCTAGAGAGACACAGAGGCTAAGAACTGTGAAATGAGTCTGATAGGATTGCTGTAAATTCACACTAGATCGTTTGCATATCAAAGAGCAGGAAATGATTGCAGGACAAATCAATAACCTTTCCACGTTCCAAGGAGCGTCTTTCCTCATTCGGATGTCTCAACACACTCTCTCTGTACTGTCTGGCTGAATTCGCTCTTATTYTCGTCAATGCCTTGATGTGCTCTAATCAAAGTGCACGTCCATGACAGGCTAAACATGCTTAATATTGTGGGTCTGTGTTGCAGCATGCTAATCCAATCCTTATTGATTTCTTGCTGCTTAAAAAATAAAGCTTTTATTGTTTTGGGGGCGTTGTATATATATTTTTTGTCAGATGGTTTAGAAAGGGAAGGTCAATGCAGATATGAGTGTCCAGCACTCTGACAGCGGGAACAATCGTTTTCCCCCCACTTGGTGCTCAGTGACAGTGGGTGAAGTATTTTTAGCCAGTTTGCTTGACAGGGCAGCCCACACTGGCTCAATTACCCAGCAGTCCAGGTGACCCCAACCCCACTGTTTGCTCAGATGAAACCAAGGTGGATTGACTGGTGTGATGAGAGAAGTAACGGAGTGAGACCAGCATGTCTTTCTCTCGATCTCCTYGAATTTTATTGCCTTTTGTTTGCACCTCTCCTCTCAGTGCACCAATCTAACCCCCTAACCTCTTCAAACGCAGCTACAGCTATGGCTCATGATTCCTCATAAATGACAATAAAATATCATTACACAAATGTCTCACAGGGTATTATGTCTTGTGCCTGAAAAAAATGCACTGAGTTTCTTTCCATCTGATTACTCTGGGACACATAATAACATTGATCTGTAAATTCTTTTTCTTAGGTGGTCAGTTTGTCCATCCTTTAAATGCCAGATTGGTTTATCTTTCCAGTTTCCATTTTTCAACACAACTATTCCTCTCATTATGGCCGGGAAATACGGACAAGCACTTTAAAAAATGTATGTTGTTGGGACACTTGATTGATCACCGTCCCCACAACTCAATTTTAACTCTGCAGGTAGCTCTGGCACTGAGACAGGCCGAGCTCTTCAACCTTTTCCTGTCCTTGTCCCTGTGTACCCAGGTGACCATGTTCAAGCAAGCAGAAAGTTGATTTAAGGTTCATAATGACATCAGTTGCAGGCTATCATCCCCCCAAATAAAAAATGGTCCCCAGTGCTCTGGGCTCTTTAAACCGCACTGTTACTTTTCACGCACAGTGTCGGTGCCATGGAGGGGGGCGTGGAGGACAGTGACATCGCTATTAGTTTATTGTTCCATCAGACTGGGACCTTTACTGCACCCCTGTTTATGTTGCCGTAATCACTGGCCTGCTGATACCCACCCCTTAGGTCTGAAATATGTCCTGTCGAAATGCTGCAGGAACTATTACCAGCAGCCCACTGCTGGATGTATCAATCACTGACAGGTCAGCCGCCTTACCTACCGCTGTCCCTGATGTGCTGCTGCTCTGTGAGCACTTCATGGCTCGCCACATTCTTTGCTTTCATATTACCGACAAATTTGTCTTGTCACTGTCCCACTGGCCTCTCTCGGACAGYTTAAATGATGTTGTACAGCTAGAGGAACTCGCTCTCTTGCCAAGTAACCTTTGAGGGTGAGGGTGCATTTAAGTCAGGAAGTGCTCCAACGCTGGGCACGTCTGTGTCACGTGCAAACCTACACGCATGTAAAACCGATGCAATGTAAGCCTGAGCATCTCACTCGTCAGGTCAAAAGGACAGGCTTTTTGTGAGGTGGGTAGGGGTGGGTTGCTTGAATCAAATTCATATTTATGAGAGCTGCATCCTCCCCAAACACATTGTTGTAATTTACAGCAGATATCGTCTGGCTGCTTCGAAGCCTCTGAACATTAATGTCAAAAAAATTTACAACAAGAAAGACAAATTATGTGCTGGGTAGTGTGAGCAATTGTTTTTCACTCATAACTGCTATCGACAAGTTTCTACTTAATTAGTGCTATCAGTGTTTTGGAAAAGCTAATTTAAATGCATTCCTTCAGTCCATCGCTTTGGCAGAACAATTACTGTAATTTGTCTTAGTCAAAAAAAGCAACAAAGCAAAAGGCTGGTATAAAACTCTGTTGTAAACAGCATAGCAGCACCAAAAAGCACACTTAATTCGGTAATTACTTTGTTACAGAGACCTGTTATTTGAAAACCTTTTGTGGCTTTCATTTTCTCAGTCCATAAAAAAATTGGACACAGCTGATTGCGTGCATTAACAGTGGCCTTTTCCAATAATTATACTGATATCTACATTTTTAAATGAAAGAAATAAAATCATCAGCTAAAAAGTCATGGCAATTTACTGGCCCCCAAGTTTGAAACCATAATCACTGAGACGCCAGCAGAGCAGATCAACTCATCACTTCCGATGCAGCGCTAACAGCTAGCTGAATATTGCAGATTAGATCTGAGCACCATAGGCCCRACCTGCTGGTGCATGAAAGAGTTTAGTGATGTGGAAAACAGAAAGGTCATCAATAACTTCAAACAGTCAAGCAGAAAATGTGTAGAATAAGAGGACAAAACCAGGGGCCTGGAGCACTAACCTAAGTGTTGTAACAGCTGTCGAGACACACTGTTAACTGTCAGCTGGCTATAAGAGCAAAMCCACCAGGTTTTACATGTTAAAACCAACTGAAACAAAACAGTTTGTAGGAAAATTTGCTGCTTTATATTCATATTTATGCAAACATGACTGTTGAGAAACGATCAGCTCAGTCACACCTCACTTGTAGAATTAACTATGATGCACTGTTAAAACACACCCAAGATTTAGAAGTGTTTATTTTGATTTTGTAACAGTTGATTTGCTCTCTTTAAAGTCTCAGCCTTTCATTTTAGCTGTTTAGCGTGTGGACAAATTAGCCCTGCAGTTGTGCCATTTAAAAGCTGCTGCAGAAGTGAAGGAAAAGTATCAGAAGATGAGATGTCTCAGAGGTATTTGATACTAATCCTGAATAAACAGGATGTTCTGAGCCTGTTGTGAAATCTAGCAAAAGTACCTGGCCTTATCGCTCGCATGAAGCTTTACTCATGGGGTGTGTGAGTGTTTGCCAGATATCGCACACACTGCAACTCAGCAAAGCACACTCACAACAACAGCACAGCCCCACGCCTGCGCCCATGGCAATCGTCTGTGAGCGGATGACTGATTCCATAGCCAGTCCAAACAATAACACCACTGTACAAACCCTGTTTGTGTTTGCCTATTAAGCACACCCCCCACCACCACCAACCCTTCCTGTTTTTATCTTGTTATTTCAAAACTGTTTGTTTTAGCTGGAGAGTGAAGTCAGTGTGATGCTCTTAAACCCTTATGACGGCTGCTTTTGTCACAAGGAGGGCACTCCTTTACAAAACATTAGAGGGTAAATAAGAAATAAACTTCTTGGTCAAACAGCACTGACTGCCTATCAAGTAACAGGCGGTTTCACAGTGATAACAAGCGGTTTATGAACAATAGATACAGGCTTCTTCAAGGCTGAAGAAAAATACAATTGTGATGCCATTGAGATGAAGGACTAAAGGTGTGTTACAAACTCTCCGGTGATATTAAACAATTGTAAACTACCAAAAGGAAAGAGTAGAGGTGATGTAAGCAGATGAAGCCTCAAAAACTGAAGGTATAAGATTTAGTCAAATATTTACAACAATTATTCAATTGAGTAAACCTGCTAACTGCTAACTCAAGATTTGCTGAAGGCGGTTCCTGCATCAGTGAAACCATGAACAGTATGTGGCCACACATAAGTCACACATTGTTCTCTTTTGTTGAGCAAATTTGCACAGGAATTGTAGAAAGGAAATAACAGTGGCACGTAAACCACCTACAGGTCACAGGGTTTASAAAGAATCCTGTTAAAAATATTTCTAAAACAATGTCAAAACACACAGAAGGGCACACACTGACTTATTTCAGTTTTGGGATTTTAAATATGCCATATGATGTTTGTATTTTTGGACTTTAGCTTTTAATTTAAAAAAAAACTGTTCAGGTAGTGATTGCCATGATTAATGGAGGAGCCTGTATGTACAATATTTTAGGTTGTCTTTAGGGATGCATGATGTATCAGCATTAACATCGGTATCAGCMAATATTGGTCATTTTTTAGAATATCTGTATCGGCCCAATAAGTAAAACCGAGCCCATATTAATGTCTGATCTTGATTTCACACTTTATAGCCAGGAGTAACTGAAGTAGAGCCATGTCAGAGGTCTGGATGTTTTTTACAGTATCAAAAAAGTGCATTTGTGCGTACGTGTGTATATAAATAATTTGTGTGTTTGTGTAATATCAGTAAATATATGTTATCGGCCATAACACCAAGAATAATATTGGATATCGATATCAGCTGAAATTTTCATATCAGTGCATCCCTAGTCTTCTATCCCCAAACTTTGATTTTAGTACTCAAAATCAGGCCTGATTTCTTTATAAACAAACTCTGTCACCCATTTCTCTGAATAAAAAGACCCATGTTGTGATTTGACAGTTTTTGCTGCTATGTTTTCTTCTTACGGCGTTACACTTCTCTGGTGAAAGTGTAGCTGTGCGGTGTGGGGTACTGACCCTGAGTGAGCGAGTGCAGCGGCAGGCTGGTCTGTCCTGGCTGGATGGTGAGGAGCCCTTGCCTCTGAAGGTTGAGCAGGTGTTGCTGCTGGGCCTGCTGGACCTGCAGGAGCTGCTGCTGGAAAGCCAACTGCTGGGCTGAAACCTGCTGCGGGTAAACACACACACAGAAGGACACTGGAAGTGAACAAAACATCTCGTATGTATCAGCACACAAACATAAACCAGGCTCTTGTACACACACAATATTTGGGAGTAGAAAACTGCTTCAAGTTCGAAACTGTCAAGTTTAAATTTAAGTTTGTGCAAAAAATACTTGAAAAGTGCAATTATGATTCATAAAAATCAAGATTACAGTGTTTTTGAATGTACCAGCACAAACGAGAACAGTGCTACTTTCATAAATGTTGCCTTAAAAGTGGGTTTGTCTGGGTTTCACCTAAGACAGGTATACCATAMGTCTCCCTCCCTCTTAATTAACACCAGTCGGGAGGCGAATGACAAACAACGAAACAACATAGTTAATCATTCATAATAAGAGCCACATGAATTTAATTACAGCCATTCATAATTCAGCAAACAACGTGTGACTAAATCAAAGTGCTTAATAACCACCCTAGAAAGTCCCAACTGTCCCAGGCATGGCGCTGAGCGCAGGGATGCTCGCTCTCCCCAGCCAGCGCAGCGAGCTGTGTTCAATCACACACCGTAGACTGACAGAGAGATGGCTGTTTTCTTCAGCTCGCTGTGCTACAGCTGCTTCGCCGAGAAAACATTTAATGAAATTCTACTGTGTCATCTCCGCCTTTGGGGTTGTGGGGGTGTTCTGGCTCAAAAACGTGAAACGTGTGAACTTTGTTGGGATGAAAAAGTGRTATGAAAGCAGAGAGGAAGGGTGGGGGAGAAAAAAGCAAGGTGGAATAATAAATAGAAGGAAATCGTTTAATATCCTCAATCTCTTATTAGTCAAAACAAACGAGAGATTTTATTTAGATAGCAGGGGCACAGAGAGGTGAGGTGACTTTTAACCGTTTCATCAATCCTAAAGTGTCTGCTATATCGATTAAATGAGCTGAAAACCCTTCGGTGTTTTCTGRCAGATAAGGGCAAAATAATCCTGCCTGAGACTCAACAGGATACTAGGTCTGTTTATGAGTACACAAGGCCAGTTGTCGAGCCAGAGGGAGGAGAGGATGGGGCACTAAAAGCATTGCTGGGCTGCCAAGCTGTGCACCGCACCCTTTTACCAAACACAGGATACACCACTTTGTTTACTTCTCACAATTGAGTGCATACAAAAGAGGTCTCTGTGCAGCGTGGCAGTCAGGTCACTTGCTGGCGGCCGTGAAGTCACTGAAACAGCCAGATAAAATGGGTCCCCTCCGCCCACCCCTGTTCGGCATGTCAAAAGGGTCCAGCAGCGCTCCTTTCCCTTCCTCTACCTCCCTCCCGCCACGCAGTGAGCTCACCGCTCCCGCGATGGCCGACTAAAAATAAAACTCCCGGCCAGCGCTGGTCTATTAAAGCAAGCGGGCTCATCTCATTGGATCAATCAGGAGAAGGAGGCTCTCTGACAGCAGAGGGTCAGAGCTGAAGAGTATTCATTCTTGGACTCGTGTGTGTGTGTGTGTGTGTGTGTGTGTGTGTGTGTGTGTGTGTGTGTGTGTGTGTGTG
>NW_013952460.1:1050201-1053729 GCF_001266775.1 Austrofundulus limnaeus
GTGTGTGTGTGTGTGTGTGTGTGTGTGTGTGTGTGTGATCCGGTGAAAGTGAAGACGAGCTAGAAGGCACAGGTTCTGGGGAAAGTCGTGAAGCAGGTGGTCGGGGATCTTCCCTGATCGTTCCTTTTTTATGAAAGACGGGTGCTTCTTCTTTTCTCTCTCTCTCTCTCTTCACGTCAATACAAGAGAAGTTTCTCGTGCCTTTAGTAGTTCTTTGTTCCTCAGCTCCTCCCTGACAGCCTCAGATAAAGATAACAGTGCTACGGGGGTGGGAGATCACAAGGAACAATGTCTTTCATCAAAACGCTAAATAAATAGAGGGTGGCTTTTCAGAGAAAAAGAAGAAAGAAAACCCAGCACGGCAAAATGAATTTCACCCTCTCCCCTTCCCTGTTTTTTTTTTCTCGTAGTCCCATCAGCTGACAGCAGCTCCTGTGCGCTCGCAGCATGCAGACACATTAAAAAACCCCAGACCCAACAGACCAAATAAGAGGTTAACAAGAAGTGGCACAAGGGAGAGAAAAATACAGTCCCTGACAAATGATAATGAGTGGCAGTGGCAGGCCTTTATTGTCAGGCTTCAAATATAAAGTTAAAGATCTTTGAAAAACTAAATTTTGATGTCTTTAAAATAAAAGAGGCACAAAGCAACAACAGGGGGTTATTGTCTGGCAGCCACAGGGGAGTCACTGCATCATTCTTATTCTGTCTTTTGATGGCTGCTGGAAACGGGAGAGAGAAAAAAAAAAGAGCGCGAGCGATGGTAAGAGAAAGAAAACAGCGGCAAAGGGGGAGAGCCTCTTGAGGCTGCATCTATTTCCTGTGATCATACATAATATGTTTAAAAAGTGTTTTTTTCCCCTCTCCTTTTATTCTCGTGCTCCATTCAACTGATCAATTGCACCTCCTTGTCTTCTCCCCCGCTCCCCTCTCCTCCCTCCTCTTTTTCCTCCCCTTGCTCCTCCGCCTGTTTACATCAGATGCGACTCGGTGACGGGCCTTATCTGAGGCCGAGGAGCTCCGCTGTCACGTTGATTTATGGGAGCATCACGCCACAACTTGTCCAAACTGAAGCCCGCAGTTCATTAATTAGGGAGCTCCAACTTTGAAGTCGGGCGCTTCGACAGCACGTGCGCGAGCGCCGAGCGTGAGGAGTGCGCGTCTCGCTTTCAACGCTGGGCTTAATTTTCTGTGCCCTTCTTTGCTCTCCAAACATGGAACTCAACGGGGACGAGAGCGAGAATTCCCAGATTGTCTTTGAACTTCTTCTGGTCGTGCAGTAATAATTTGCTTTGTCCACAGTGATGCCTGTATCCGCCTGTCATTAACACGCATTAAGCTGCTGCCTATGAGCAAGCTCCGCTGCGCTACGGGGGAGTCGAGGAGAAAAATCAAGAAAAAAAATGGTAAAAAAAAAAATCAGGCAAAGCTGGAAGCGTTTTCATTCTTGATATCTCACAATTACATGCCTTCTCTTCCTCTGCTATTTCCATGTTAATTACCAAGAAAAGCCTCTCAGATTTATAAGCTTGGTGTTTTTGCCTTTCATTAAGTCCTGCACACAACTCACACAGGAGTCATCATTTCTTTAAACACTTGTTTGTTAAAAAAAACAAAACAATACAATGAGTCAGAGGGTTAGTAAAATATGACACACTTAACTTGGAGGCAGGTCTAGAAAAAAAAGGATCCGTATTCTTACACAGAATCAGTCAGTTGTTAACATTTAGCTAGCAAGTCTGACATGCTAATCAGAAGCATGAACGCACTTGATTCCCCCCCCCCCCCCCCCCCCACACACACACACACACACTGCTTTAACCACAGTCTGGAAGCAGATGGAGCTGAGGGAGGGAGCACACATGCCTTCCATGCTCTGTCTGCCCAACGTTTGGAAATGGCAGGCGGGCGGTCGCAGTGATGTCAGCCTACCTCTTTGCTCTGCTTGCTGCCTGCATGTTGCTGCTGCTGCTGGAGGAGCTGGAGGTGGAGCGTTTCCTGCTGCTTCTTGTAGAACTCTTGAAGTTGCTGCTGCAGAAAACGACAAGAAGGTGACAAATGAGCTGGAGCTTTTTGACGGCCGAGGGAAAGTCAGCGGCGAGTTYGGCGAGCGTTTCCAACACCTTCATGCAAGTTGTTTCTTAGGCTTAAAAACAAGGGCGAGAGAGCGGCAGCAGCAGTTCAAAGTACATTTATCTGAGAGGATTTTCAGCTGGTTTGAAACACGATATTCAGGTTTGAAACACACAGCGTTCACACTGTTGATGTCGCACATTACCTGCTGTAACATGAGGGCCTGTTGCTGCTGGAGAAGCACCTGGAGCTGCTGAGGGCTCAGGACCTGCTGCTGAAGAATCTGCTGCATTTGTTGCGGAGTTATCACTTGAGGTGTCATCATAGCCACTGACACTGGAACCTGCACAAACATTTACAACAAAACAGAGCTGTCACACTGCAGAACAGCAACTACATACAAACAACTCATACAAAGAAAAAAAAATTAACAGCAAAAGTTGAAAAAAAACTTGAGCAACTATATCCTTATATTAAACCTGGGCTGGAAAAAGGTAAACAGAAATGTAATTATAAAGCATGATACACATTAGSGTATATAATTAATAATAAATGTGACAAATCTAATAAGTAAGCATGGCATATTTTAATTTTTCCAGAGTGAATGGAGGTAAACAATACAAAACAGTCAGCATCAGATTAGTCCAGAGGGTATGTGATGTTTGTGTTTATTAAAAACGTCTTTCATATTACTGCACCAAAACTCCCAAACTTATTTGTTCTGATCGGCTGTAAAATCTCCTCCGAGTTTGTTGTTTGTACAACGCAGCAAACATGTCACACCTGAGGACATGAAAGACTGCCTGAAAAACGCTGCGGTTCACTCATCGCACACATGCGTCATGTCCTATAAGAGTGTCTCATTAGAGACGCTGTCAGCAGCGATCTGTTATTCTGACGAGATGGAGAGCCTGGAGGAGGAGGAGCCACGGTGGAGGAGCACACGCAGGCCTCTAACTAACTCTCACAAGAAAGGTGTGAGTGCACGACTCCTCCAAACAAGTGATTTGTTGTGACATTGAAAGGGGCCCGCAGTTGTCAGAGCGCTTTAATTGCTCCGGCGACATCAGGGAGTCGGAGTGTGTCTGGATGCTGCCACTCACTGAGATGATGTGAAACACCATTAAAAGCTCCTTTCGCTGGCGTTTGGGTGACAAACTGCAACTCAGATGTGCAAGATGCTGCTGTTAACTTGTGTCAGTGCTTCTTTTGTGTGTTTATTTAAAARAGAAAAGAAAAMCACAAAGGACACGAGTTTTAAAATGTAGTGTGTTTGATGCGGCAGTCAGCAGCTGATCGAAGAGACATAACTGGTGACAGTCCATCTTCACCARCATGCTCAGAACTGAGGCTCTCACAGCTAATGACAACCCTTTGAATTTTTCATGCTTTTCTGAATGTAATTTAGCTGTAAGATCTTGTCCGGTAACTAGTTTTTTTTTTTCGGGGTGGGGG
>NW_013952460.1:1053743-1059875 GCF_001266775.1 Austrofundulus limnaeus
ATCCCTTCACGCATATAACCTTAATCATTCTCCCCACTGCAGCATTACACAAAAACAAAGCGCTGCCATAATGAGCAGCTTGTAGTGAAAAGGCAGAAGAAAGGGCAGTAATATGAAATCGGATGGAGCGGCTTTGATGCTCTCCGTTAACTTTATTGAGCAGCACCAGATTCCGCCGGACTGTGTTCTTTCAACCACAAGAGAGAACGAAGGAAGCTCAGCCCCACCCAGGACTAACACACGCTTCACATTTCTCATTTCCAGCACCGGGGCGAAGGGGTGCGAGGGGCAAAATGCAATATTAATTCCCCCTTGTATTACGTCTTAATATGCAGTTCATCTTGACTTTTGCACATGACTTGTCCTTTCATTTGCATAGCCCCGGCCTCCCATTTCCTAATTTCACAGTCATTATCCACTGAAGTCTTCTTCTTTTTTTTTTTTTCCGTGGGCATCACTAATTACGATGAACTATTTTGAAGGTCAACCAAGCATCCTTGTTTGCTGACATGCAAGTCCAATATGTGAGGTGATATACAGAGCACGTCTAAACATAATACGACCCGATGTGCAGAAAGAAAAAAAAACCTTTAGTTATTATTAAACTATTAATAATCTGGTTTCTACAAGCTTGTAAATGTGCACTTCTTAAAATAAAAAATTTATACCATAATGTACAGTAAGAACACATTTAACTTATTTTAAATAAAATGTCAATGATTTTCAATTTTAGCACGCTGTTCGATTTCTTTCAAYGCTTTACACTTGAGGAGTGTATCCCCTCATGGTTTTCCACTTAGTCTCGTCAGGAGCGTCTGACTTACCGTAACTACAGCTAGAGCAGCTTGCTCCGTACACAGCCTATTACAGAGCCCAGTTTTATTACCCATTACTACTGAGGTCATTAGCAGCAAGAGGGATTGTATGCTTCTTAACCTATTGATCAATGTAACTACTACCATTTAATCCTGTGCTGAAAGAGTGAAAATCTCCCTAAGACGGGCTCCTATTGAGTGGAAGGGCGGGAGGAGCACTTTACCTGAAAAATATTGCCTTGGCCGCTACATCATGCCCATTTAACGCAAACATGGGACGCCAGTTGCAATTTAKAGCGCTCCCATATGATGCCCTCCCTTATCTCCTGGATAACATCATGACTCCAGATGAGCCACAAAAATACATCACCGCCTAAAGATAGCCTAAAACGGGACTAATAACTGGAGGGATCCACTGAGCCCAGCTCTAATCTCCTCTCCCAATATAAGGGGTGTGAAAAAGAGGACATTCTGAGGATGCCAGAAATAGCTGACGTTTATGAATTTCATGAAGGTGCGGTGCTCTCCAGGTGCCTCCCATACATAAACATTCAAACCTGGAACGTTCTCACACAGCTGCAGAGTGACTGGAGGCAAAATACTGTACCAGCACGGGCCTGCTGGCCAAACACACACGCAGATAAACACACACAAATGCACAAATCTAAACTGTAGCATGCGAGCAGCCGCCGGTTCACAGAAGCACATGTGCGGCCCAGAAGGTGCTTTAGATGAAAAACTAAATTGAATTTTCTAAACCGAGCACAGTGCATATTTGTACGATGAGTATTTAAGCACAAAAAAATGCAAACAGCAAYATTTTCAATGATTTCGGGTGTTTTCTCTCTATTTAAAACAACTACAATCACTGTCAAAATATTCTTTTTGTTCTCTGCACACCTCTGTCCGTGCACACGCATGCATTCTGACAGGTGCAGAAATTATTTATCATTTGTGGGGATCTGCTGAACGCCCACTTGTAGCTGTGCATTAATCAGAGTAAAAGTGCAACATCTGATAATCAGAAGACACACATGCGGCATCTGAGGCGGCCTCCTGAGCGCTCCGTCCAATCACGAGTCAGAAGTCAACTGTCTGAGTGAACAAAGCTGTCTGAGACTAACGGCCGCCGCACAAAAAACAGTTAAGTAAAACATGAATGGAGCAGGGAGGTTGTTCACTGTGCAGAAAGGTGCAGCCGCCTTGAAAGACAGAAGGGATGAAAAAGGAGGAGGAAAAAAAAGAATAGAGGGAATTATCAAATTTTCATTTGCGCTCCCTGGGGTCATCTTGTTTTCTGGGGGCATCAAATAGAATGGAGAAGTAAAAAAAAAAGAAAATAACAAGCTCTAGAGAAATCACAGAGTCGAGTCCGTTTGATGCTGTTATTTTACCTTGGCCTACTGTGGCRCGAGGAAACGACTCCCCATCCCGACTATGATCTCCTGCATGAAAACGGTGCCGAAATGAGGATTTCACGRGAGCTATTGTATTTAAGTGATGTGTGAACGTAATTAGTCGCTGACAAGACTGGAAGGATAATTCCATATTACCCATTCAGGTTGATTGAAATCTCTGAAGTGGAGAGCATTTTCTCTCCACAGATTAAAAAAAACATTGTGTATTCATAATAATGGTTTTTACGCATAATAATGAAATATTAACCTTTTTTCCTCCTGAAATATTCCCTGTATTTAATAAGAGTTATACGTTTCCAAACATATCCCACAATTTAAAACTATTTATCCCCACCTAACTTCAGACTGGTCGAATTCCTTTCTCATCATCTACAATCAAGCCGTTTTAAAACTATTTACAGCGAACATAAACAAGCTAATCACAGCCACATTCGTCTCCCCGTAGCACGAGTGCAGCACTCGGTGTTCTGGCTGTAGGAGTGTGTGGAGGCTGCAGCCCAAATGATCTGCAGCAACTGTAAAAACAAAAGTTAAAATTGCATTTTAATTAACTCCTGGATCACAAACAAACAGGTTTTTCCTGGCGCTCGACCCGGTGTCGCGTTCGAGCAAACAAACCGAGCGGCGAAACGA
The DNA here is from genome assembly GCF_001266775.1 of Austrofundulus limnaeus. Lineage (NCBI taxonomy): Eukaryota > Metazoa > Chordata > Actinopteri > Cyprinodontiformes > Rivulidae > Austrofundulus > Austrofundulus limnaeus. Next base: position 1,056,610 of record NW_013952460.1, read on the forward strand.
GCGGGCTCTCACCCCAACAATAACAGCTGAGCTGCGACCTGGACGCCGTTTCCCACAGTGGGAGCAGCCGCCACAGCAGGTGACCGCTGCACACGCACACATCAACCACCCTCCTTTCCCTCAAACACACACCGAACGCTCACTAAAYATGTTGCTGCTATGAAATGTTCTATTTTGTTCAGAAAATATACTGAAATTTATTGCAAGATTACTCTAAAATACATTAGAAAAAAATTGAAAGTAAAAATAAAATTACTTAAAAAAATTAAAGTGACACAGATGCTCTTATATATTTATACATCTTCAAGTCCAAAGGTTAGAGCGTCTTGAACATTTCCATTTGTGACTCAGTGTCCCGTCACTTTTTTTGACCTTTCAGGCCACACCTCCAGGGACGTATTTCACACGATAATTAGGTTCAGATATCTGGCTTACCGATTTTCATGTGACTGACTGCTCTACCACACTCCACTGCTCACTGTCGTCCCCTTTCCACGACGCATCTCAGCATCACTGTCGCTGTAATCTGCGTGGCCATTCTCCAGCGCCACACAGTTGCGTGTTGTCAGAGGTGTTATTTGAGCCGGTTGAGATTTAATTAAGATGGTTGCCTGTAAAAATCCCTTTTTAAATGAAAAGTGTCGCGAAAAAGACAATGCCCAACACATCCTCGCTCAGACWCTTTCTATCCTCTGCACAGAAAAGCTACGTTAATCCCTCTTTTCCATGACGGCAGACAAGAAGTTCTGTTGCTACTTGATGCTCATAATTTATGTGATTTGTATAAAAAACACGTCTAACTTAAATAAACAGCAAGTTTATAAAAAATATGGGGATGCCCTAAATATTTTTGTTTTTCTTCCTGATAATCCACTCTTACTTTTTTGTAGTCTAACATGCCGGTGAACTCACACGCCTAAACGTTTTTATAAATTTATAGGTCATGACTGAAACAAGTGATGAAAAAGATTTTCCACCATAAAACACTCCACACCATGTAATCTCATCATTATCCTAACATCTCAACCTTTAGAGACATATGCCATCTCAAGTGTAGAGTTAATCTTCCTGTTTGAAACAGAGACGCTCATACTCCAAGCAGTAACGACCCTTAAAAAAAAAGAACACAAGCCATTTTCAAGTAAAAACACGTTTTAGTTGGAAATGCCAAGGACTAACAGCAGACAGCAGCTGGTGGCTCACTATATCACTTCTAAACTATTCCCATGTCTGTGTGTGTCTTTGCTTGCCTGCTCCAGTACAAAGCAGAGACCCGTCCCTGTAAAGGATATCCCAGCGAGCCGTGGGGCTCTACGAGCTACCCGCCCCCCCGTGCCCCCCTCTCCTGGTACACAGCTAATATCTGGTTGCCTATGTCATGGTTTAGAAATGACAGGTGCTGGCAGCCCCTTGCCTTGACAGGCCACTGCACAAATAACGCTCCTGCCTGAAAGGGCTAATGCACTACTAATGAACAATAAATCAACTTTGATTACAAACTGTCAGTCCAATCAGCTCGCACTCCAGCTCTCCCAAACTGCGCGTCTCGGCTGCACAGCTGCACGGCGTTAGGCTGAACGCTGCCCCGTTCAGTCTGCTCCACTGCCGCGGCGCTCTTCTGCCGCTCGCTTTTCAATAAAGCTCTCACTTTTTAACACTGATGCAAGGAGATGAAACAGTGCAGCCCAAATAAAAAAAAAGAAAAAAGTTTCTGCTAACTTGCAACTGCAAAAGGGAGAAGGAGAAAAAAAAGTCTAAAACCAAAATGTGTTTTCTTCCACTAAATATATGACTTGAGTTATTGCAGTAAAAAATAACAATAATAATTTTACAGCATAAAACAAGAGTCAACAACAAAGTGCCTCAGAAATGCCTCTATTATACATAAACTACAACTCAGACAGTCAAACTTTCCAGTAACAACAGCGATGACATTTAGAGTGACAACTTCGTTTGTGGCGACTGTGTCAAATATAGAGCTGTGCCAGCCTCCGTCTTAATTCCCTGTGACACCATGAGGACAGTGAGAATCAGTCCAGACTGTAGCCTGGGAGCAAGAAAACTCTCATCAGCTCTCATTAAATCCAAATAAAAACAACCAAAAAGCACACAATAAGAGAAAAGTCAACTTGTAAAAAAAAAAAAAAACAGTAGGTTTTCCAAGTTTAAGGCTTTACTGTGAGTAATATCTTAATATGAGAAGAAGAATGTTAAAACAAGAAGAAAAAGTTAAAAAGACAAACCTGTTTCCTGTTTTTCTAAGAACTTTCCATAATTCAAAGAGCCCACAGTACAAACTCAGATCCTGCCTAACTGGTTAGCTCACTGTCTGCAAAGTAAATAAAACTAATCAAACTGTGTGAAAAGGTGCATGGAAACTTCATTTCAAATTAAAACAGATCCTATTTAATAAATTAATAAAAAACAGCTCATTTTTTATCAACGAACAACAAACCAGTAAACAAGTCAACAACAACATCTCTCACAGTTTGTTTCAATCAGATAAACATCCAGATACAGTCTGTGTACATGATCTAATGCAGTGCAATCTAAACTTCATGATGCCTGTTATCATGTTCTTCTCCTATCAGTAAACTGTCAGAGGCTCAGTGACAAAGTAAACCCCGAAGAACTCCTCGTCTCACACAAACTGCAGGACAAAAATAACCAATTGCAATGACAGAACATCAGCGACACAGACAATAAAACTCCTTTCTTCCCTTTTCCCTGGTCAAATTAAATCGTCGACTTGTTCTTTTCCTTCTCTTACACAAGAAAGCTGGCAAAATCAGAGAAATCAATCATATTGACAAACCTGACAAACTCCATTTAGCTGGCAGGGTAAACAGAGTGCCGGGCCACGCGGTGCGGAGTGAAGCAGAGCGGAGAGGCGAGCGGCGAGGGGAAGAGAGAGAGAGAGAGAGAGAGAGAGAGCGAGAGAGAGAGAGCGAGTGAGCCGGGAGGCTGAGAACGAGGCGCTGCTGTGTTGTCGAGTCTCCAACCTTCCTCAGGATACAGACAGATTGCACGCGCAAGGTTGCTCCCTGGCTGACAAGATACAAAACTATCCAATCAACCACGCCCTTCTCCACCAATCACAAGCAGCCCTCTAAACATAATCAATTCAAAAGGGGCCACACAATAGGGATCCACAGGACTGGGTTGCAGGTGAAACTGTGCCTTTGTGAGGGGGCCCCTTTAAAAAAAAAAGGAGCGAGAGAGAGAGAGAGAGAGAGAGAGAGAGAGAGAGAGAGAGAGAGAGAGAG
>NW_013952460.1:1060899-1073881 GCF_001266775.1 Austrofundulus limnaeus
GAGAGAGAGAGAGAGAGAGAGAGAGAGAGAGAGAGAGAGGCACAGTTGATGGCTGTTAACCTTTTGACCCATGCCGGGACTCCGGCCGTGCGATTGAAACAATGGAAGCTTAAAGAAAAGAGGTTTTTAATTAAACAACAGATATGTAAACACAGCTATCTAGCAGAAAAAAAAAACCTGGCCCCACTATCAGCCCCTTTATTGTTCTGTTAAACTGTGTTGTTTACTTCACTGCAACAAAGGCACAACTCTTTTAAAACGCAGAAAAAAAAACAAATATAGATGCTTTGTTGTTATTTAAAATGTATTTTGTTTTCAAGAGATATGTCACAAGTCTTGGTAATAAAATAATGAATTTATGAGAACAGTGTGTTTTGTCTTTTACTCCAGAGATGGTAATTTGTATACAGTTTGTACTCACTCTAAAATATGTAACTTATTAAAATATGCAAAAGAATCCAGTCAGAAATCCAACCGCAGCTTTTTTTTCTCCCCTTCTTCTAATTTTTAAACACTTATCCTGCAGTTTGCCTTCAGGAGAGCTTAAACCCACTTATATTAACAGCTAACATTACACCAGCTACAAGGCAATCCATCCAACTCCATCCCAATGAGAGCAATTAGCTGTCATGATATCATCACACTCTTCAACACCCGGGTGCACTCAGCGAGGGGAAACGACAGGAAGGAAACAGGACCCTGCCACCTACTGGAGATCTTACTGAACTCACAGGGAGAGACAGAGTCGAGCTCCTGAGAAACACGACGCACACCTTCTCTGCAAGGCTACAAGACTCAGATTCATCCTGAACAACTTAGTCCAGGTAAACAAAAACAAGCTGCTAATTAGTTCAATTTTTAATCAGGACAATGAAATCCCARTGACTAAGTTGTTTAACTCACTCAAAGAACAAGGAGGCCAAATTAACAGCACACTTTGCTAATAATCCTTGACAATAAACACGGAGCAGAACAACAGCTCTGACACGCAGCTCATATCAGCAGCTTTAAAGCCTTGGCCAAGGATGAAGGAATGTTCCTGGGATGCATTCCAGTCTGCAAACACACTGCTAAAATAAACAAAGGGCCTGCACAACAAGCCACTGCTTTCATCTGCTAATAACTAACAATGAGCTCTGKAAAGATGACCTGACCTATATAAATTATTGACTTGGGACGCCTCAAGTGTCAAAAGTGACAATTCCAATACATATCATGGTGAATAATTAAGTCGGAGAAAAAATGCTTTTATTTTCTATCTGACACACTGAGGACAGCTCACACACAAAAAGAGACTGACATACAAGCGCACACACAAAGTGGTTTAGGCTACGACCACACTCTTCTCCCCCGGCACTCTCCCTGGGGTGGCATGTCGGCGTATTCTCAATAAAACACCTTCTTAGCAGTAATAGGCCACYGTTCTCATTTCAACGCTCCCAAAGGCCTCATGATAAATTTAGCAGACACACAGTTCAAGCTTCTCCTCTCACACAGTGCCTTTCTAATCCATTGCCTCTGTGCCTTCGCCATGTAAAATAATTACACATATGTGTTGATGTGATACACACGCTATATGGATTTTTTTTCTTTCTTTCTTCTTTTGGTTCCTGCGCAGAGAGAAACATCAATATCTTTGAGCCTTGAACCGGAGTCCCTGGTGATAGTTTACTGAGCGATTGTATTCATGACAGAGTGGATGACATTATAAAATACTCCCATTTCCTGCTTGAGTTAGAGTGAAAGTATGAGTTAATGTCTGGTCTGGCCCGGGCCGTACTCCGCTCGGCTAAAGATAACGACTCGGCTCCGATTACAAAGCCTTCCTAAAACACAAGCAGAGCCAGTGAATAAGCTGCACCGACATGCCAGCATATGTGTCACTGCTACTACAGAAAGAGGAGAGAACTGAAAGGAAGTGCAGGGTGGAAAAAAAAAGAAGCAAAACTACACTCATTCCTTTTGTTGCAAGACCCCGATGACCCGGACTTTTGTCACGGGGGAACAAACATAACCTGTTTCTATGCGCCTGTTTAGGTAAATGATTGTTTATTAGCAGAGGGAGTGAGCAGGGCAGGTGTGAAGCCTCCATTAATAACACCTGCTCCAAATAAAACAACTATGTTTCCACAATATGAACTATTATATTAACCATTAAAATAACTTTTACAAAACCTTTATGAAAAGGAGAAATTTGCAAAGTAAATAACAACGCTATTAATAAYTAATACATAATAATTTTGAAGGCCGCACCATTTATTTGGTTTCAAACACAGATAAACAGTAGAATTGACATATACTGTACATTTTAGATATTGTGCCTTTTAATCCTTCTTTAAACTTTCAGTTGTTTTAATATGTTTTATTTTATTATTATTATTTTCAGTTTAAAAACTTGCTAAAATAAAAGGGTATTTCTGTAGTACCTGGATAAGAGAGCAAACCCACCTTTTAACAAGCACCCAATCCTCCCCACGATACTGGGAATAAGTCCCATTCATAGTAAATGGGGTTATCACCCGAAGCAGCGTGGAGTTACTGTAAGTCACGCCTGACTCACCCTGTTCCTCCTGGTCTATTATACATGGCTTTGGCTATTTACTTTTAATTTCAGCATTCAGGAACGCATTGTTTAGTCAGCACATGTGAACTCTTGTATTTGCAAAATATTTCCTGAGGTAATATGCCAACCAGAGTATAACGGAGCCTGTGTTTCATCGAGCACCGTCTTTACTGTGGTTTTTCACTTAGTCAGAACAAGAACACGTTTGGCTTTGACAAACGTCGATTTAAGGAGGCGGGGGAATTTTCTGCCTCGTCTTGTTGTGCAATTGATTCACCTTTGATTTAAATTGAGACCTACAATAAAACAAAGAAGGCAGTACAGAGCATTTTAACATGCAGTAACAGTGATTCTGTTGTGGCTGAGGATAAAAATACCTCAGTTGCTAAATCTTAAGTCCTATTTATATTTATATGAAACGAGCTGTTATTCTGATAGCATCATATTTTAAATAAATAGCTTTTATATGTAAAAATGGGAAAGTTTTACTCTAATAACTGACTAAATTGGGGTAGAATAGAAGAATGTTTGTCTGTGGGTGGCTCTCGTTGTAACTTTAGCAGAAAGGAGGCTTCGTAGGTCTACAGCGCTGCTAAATGCTGTGATTAACTGTAGAACATTTCTGCAGACTGTGTTTGTTAGCTTGATTCCAACTCTAAGTAAAGGAATAAAAATATATTTTACATAGCGATTTGGTAACCTTTTTATTTCATTTGATTACAAATAAATGGTATATTTAAATAGGTTTATGCACCGTGGTAAAACATTGTGTGACATCTGACAGAAACGTCAAATATTCAGAACATTTTCCTCACAAAACTCGTCCTTTTCTTAGTTTTGTGTTGCTTTCTGAGAAAGAATGTCATCTCCCCTCCAAACAAAAGTGAAAATGGCTATCAAGAGTTKCCAAGCTGCCAGAAATGTGCAGTGACACTCGAGGAGAAATTGCTTTGTGAGCTGATGCTGACTTGACTGCACCTTGCATAGCTGTTAGGGTTTATTAATGCTATGGCTGACTGTGCATCCATCCATCCTTCCACCCCTCAGCAAAGGGCGTGTGAATCACTCTAAACAACACATGCCTGACATCAAGATATAGTGCCAGAGGATGACACGAAGATACAACAGATTTTAGGGGACGTGTGTGTGTGTGTGTGTGTGTGTGTGTGTGTGTTTGTGTGTGTGGGGGCTGAGTGGGGTGAAGGCTTGAGAGGCTTGACTGCTTGAAGGGAAACATCAGGCCTCCAATGAAAAGAGGGTCTTTCACATGGTAAAGTGGCTCCCAGCACCGTGACTGGAGTCGACAGTCATCGCCGTGGCTTGGGAGAGAGACGCCCCCAACCTCTCCGCTCGRCTACGTGCAACAGGGAAGGATGACTTCATTCTGACAGGATTATCCCCAACCTGGTTCTAATCTATATCTTACACATAATACATTTTTACAATATGACMAGGAAAACAAGCCGCAGAAGAGACGGCTCGAGATCCAGCTTTGGTGTTGTGCTGATCGTACCTGACAGATCGTATCAGCTCAAAGCAACACAGACATCAGACTGTGATTTCATTACAGCTTCACCTGGAGACTTAAGAAACACAACGTGGTGAACTGCCTCTGAGCCTCACACACATTTGATCAATTATAAGACTTTACTGTTGTAGACACTTTGACGACTGAGACAGAAGACGTTCTGAAGGATTTATCCTTAAAGGGGTAGTTCACACATTTTAAAACGGGATTATAAACAATTAATATCATATCTGTAGGAGATAGCTTTATGAATGACTTCAGTTTAAAGAAATACTTTACGTCCGACAGGACTGGTTAGGTAGCTGCTCGTCTGACATTTCAATCCCCACATCTTCAGAATTCATGACAACTTTATTTTATAAACCTTTACATCAGCTTTAGTTTTGCATTGTGTTAGGGGTGTGAGTTTTTGATACTTTGCAAAGAGATAATAAATGATTTTAAATTCATTTTAAAATGGAGAAAATCTGTAGTTTAATATTAATAATATTTTGAGAAAAACAAGACATGCCTCTGAAAACAGGCACAGTAATAAGATGGCTGATTGAGACGAACAAATGGCACGTCCTGTATTAAAAATCAGTGTTTGGAAGAAATTCGGCTTCAAAGATGTTAAAGATAAAATGACAAGGCCAAGAGTCACACTATGTTCACTATGGGTGGAAATCTTTTCACTCGATTCGATTCAGATTTTTGGGGCCATGGTTCGATTCAAAATCAATTTTTAAATTAAAAACTGATAATGTGAGCCCATTTGTCGTGTTCTCAAAGTGCTTCATCTTCATTTTGCAAACCTTGTACACAGTGAAGCTCAWGTCAAACTCAAACTCATGCAGTAAAAAACAAAATAAGTCCAAATCTTTGCCTTCAATGAAGACGGGACCAGTTTAAATCTTTCCTCCAGTTTGGTAGTTTCCTCTTTGTTTTGCTGCTTTCTGTTCATGCATACGTTCCAGAAGCAGCTGTGTGGTGACGTCAGGATGTCCCACATAGTTACAAAATGGAGGCTGAGCCATTGGATTTGATTTTCATTTTTTTATTTATAAAAATTGATTTTGGGACATTTTAAATTGATTCTGAATCTTTGTAAATGAGAATCACGATTCTGATGTAAAACGATTNAAAGGTAAAACATACAAAGAGTTGGCGTGTGTTATCATGTGTTCTTTCTTTAGTCTAAACAAAAATGAGTGACGTTCTTACGTCTGATGTAAAAGGTAACACCTCCTGGGGTGTAAGCAGGAAGAAACACACATTATGAGCTCAATTCATTATAATAAAAGGAAGTTGTCAGTGTGTTGTGATTGGAGTCAGAAATTTGAAAATAAAGTTTTAAAGAAGAAATCCAGTTGGATTCCTGTTTATTCTTGACATACCATTTTGAACAACGCATCATTTTCCTACACAGCGTCCACCCCTTTCCGGTCCAGTCCGGTCCGGTCTGCTCCAGTGCGAAGCACAGAGGAGGTCCAAGAAGAGTGTGCAGGAAATGTGAGATTGTGCAATAAATCCAGTGATAAATGTGGAAGTCTGAGAAAAACAATAAATTCTGTGGAAGACAGACTCCAAACAGTTGAAACTGCATCGTTGTCRTCTTTCTGAAACATCTTATTTCAAAATAAAATCCACGTGTATCGTGTGTACATATATGCTGCACGCTTCATGTTGCCATCTGCTTCCTGAACAGACGATACATGTTGACAGCATCTGTGTAGAAATATATCCATATGTTTATTAATACAGCTGGGATTTCTGCAAATTTAGTCTGCCTTTGGTGAATTATTTTGAAAATACAGATGTTGTGCTTGTTCCTTTTCCTGTTGGTGCGATGTGATCTTTGTAGATTGACTCTGGAGCAGCTCTGGGGCAAAAATAGGATTTATTTTTTGGTGGATTGCCATCAGGAGCGTAAATACTCTCATTGATGGTAACGGCTGAGTATTTTCAGCGGAGGTCAGACTGGACCGGAGCGGAACTGCATCTAGTGTAAATTAGGGGTGAGAACTCTAAAGGCTTTTGGAAAAAAGTTCTAAATTTTTTTTTTTTTTGGGGGGGGGATTTGATTTATTTATTTATTTATTTATTTAATTTTTAAAAATCGATTTTGGGACATTTTGAATTCTAAAATGATAAAGAAATTACTGTGAAAGACTGAAGAAAAAAGGTAAGATATTTCCATGATGTGAAAACAGTTACCACAGAATCTTGTTACTGAACTCAGTGTTTTGACTCATTTTTAGCTAATTTAGTTTCCTAAAATCTGGTTTGTATAAAAAACTTACAGCAGTGTAGAGCCAAATATTGTGCTTCTTTTAGGTCAGAAATTCTGTGCTCAGGATTTTGTTTCAAATGTGATGGATGCAACCTGATTCATCGAGAATTGCTTTTGAATTAAATGGCCACTCACTGAATTATAATCAAACTGAATCCTTGGGCGGCAAAAGATCCCACTCCCCACTTCAAAAACTGATGTAAAGACACCTCACGAGTATAAAAACTCAAATTCAGTATTCCTCAAAAGTAAAGTCAGGTGGAAAAAGTGAAAGGACAATCATGTACAACGCATGTAAAGATAATCTGAAGCTAGAGCAGCTGCATGGCTTAGCTTAGCTACAAGACAGGAAATATGATGAAGAAATGAATCTTTGGAATCGGTGAATTTCTTTGACAGCTTCACTGTGAATAAGTGTGCAGGGCTAATGTAAGGCAATACTGAGTCACACTTTGTTCCTGTCAGAAAAATAAAGCTGAGCTGTTTCCTCATATTTAAGTCGTTCGGCCAAGTGAAATTAAAAGGCCGCTGTCAGTCGCTAACCGTAGAGTGGTAAATTTTCACCTACTGTAGCTCAAAGTGAATCATTTTGATGGAGAATGAGGAGTTTGCCAAAATGTTAAACTACATTTGTATCGTAAATCTGGATGCAACACCATTGTTCCAGTTTTAAAAAACTATACAGGAATCTCAGGAATTTATTCATCTGTGTCTTTTTTTGTAACAAAATCCAATTCATATCCAAAATAGGGCTGCAACTAATGACCATTTTGACAGTCGACTAATCTGGGATTAATTTTTCAATTAGTCGATGATTATTTTTGTCACAACRTCCATCTATGCTTCCTGTGAGCTCACCTCCTGTTCCAGCTCCAGCTCACAGCTTATCTCACCTGCTCACACTGGGAATGTCACCGTTATCCAGTCTCTACTGATCCAATTATTGCTACATGTAAACATAATAAAATGAAATTATAAAATACAAATTAAACTGCAAGTCTTTAAAAAAATAGCTAATGTCTAAAAAACTCAAAACAGCAGCCCCTCCTGCAGGTCCAAAATATAAAGAATAATTTTGGTTAAACTGACATTCAGGTGCATAAAGTAAAAAAATAATCCATCCTGTTTGAAATCTTGTTGGATGTGGCAGTCCAATAGCTATAAGGCTTCAAYGCCATCAAAAAAACAGGAGCATACAGTATGAGACAGCATGGATTACTACTATCATTTAGTAATTTACTATGATGGCACTGACTGATAGCTCCTCTCCGATGGTAAACTAACAAAACATACTGACAGTTGGCTACAGCATGAAGGGATCAGTCACTGAAAATCAGTGTTGTGTAAAGTACCTCAAAGTGATACTTGAGTAAAGTATAAGTATCTTATCAAAAAATACTTTGGTAAAAGTTAAAGTCTTCTCTAAAAATATTACTTGAGTAAAAGTCTTAAAGTATCTGATATTTTTTGTACTTAAGTATCTAAAGTAAATTTCTGGCACAAAATCTACTTAAGTATTAAAAGTAAAAGAACTGGGTAAAAGTGAGCAGTTGGGTTTTCCAAAATGACATTTACTGGGAGGTGACTTCTCCAAAAAATATTTTTTCTAACGGCGTGCAGCTGTGATGGGCTGTGTACAAGCTAATATTGTGTCAGAATGGTATATTTTTATACTTCTCATCCAACCACAATTAAATTCACTCTATCCAGGAGACACAATTTATCAGGATAGTATTTTTTAAGTAATAATAACTTGGAATAAAATAGGAGTAATGACTTTCTACTTCTTAAATTTTTAAAAAATGTAGTGTGTAGAAAGTACAGATAATTGTGTAAAAATATAATGAGTAAAAGTAAAAAGTACGCTGAAAAATAATTACTCAAGTAAAGTACAGATAACCAAAATTTCTACTTAAGTACAGTAACAAAGTATTTGTACTTAGTTACTTTACAACTCTGCAGAAAATATGATTTATAAGGCATCAACCTGATGAATAAGCTAACTTTATGAAACTTACCATCTGCACAGGACGGCTGCAGCGTGTTATCATGTTTTTACCATGGAATAACTGACTCTGTGTTTTATTTTCTTTGATTGATTTTCAGTAAACTGGAGCCAACTTTGGAAAGTTTAATTCTTGTTTATTTTTCCTCTTAGATGGAATTGTCTTTCTTTTCCACCATTATTATCACTTTTTGATTTGCCCACGGTTTTGTAGCGTGCCAGTCTACTCCACGTTCTCCTTCATTACAAATGAGCATTTACGTGGGTAAATAATAYGATGCATCGACATTAAAATGTCGCGTCAACTTATTTTTATAATCGACATTATTGATTATGTCGACTAATCGTTTCAGCCCTAATCCAAATCAGATTTGGTCAGTTCTTTATGATATTAATCATTATTTTATGGTAACAACTCAGAAAATGATTTTGGCCTGGTCTCACCTCACCACTGGTGGACTGGGCTGTGGAGACCTCTCAAAATGCTGCCTCAGATCAGCCTGCAGCCCTGGCTGAGCTCCAGATGACAGGCTTTAGTGCTCTAATGACTTACAGATTGGAACTCTGTGGTATACTGTACATGTGTCGGGACAATGCTATGGGCCTACTGCAAAAACAGTAGRAGAGAGAGAAAGAGAGAGAGCTGACGGCTTCTCCTTGTCCTGTCAGACAGAGGTTTRGCCCCTGGATTGTGTCACATCACGCTTCCCCCCAACAGACCACAAATGAAGGATGTGAAGAGCAAACAGCGGAGGGGGTGTGGGCTTTGGAGGGAGGCTCTGCAACTTAAAAGACTTTCATCCTGTAAACTAAAAAGACATTATCTTTTGACCTGGGGATGCCCTCTGTGAGGATGGACACTGCAACAGTGAGACAAAAGAAAAGAGAAACTGAAAGAGAAGAGCAAAGGGGAAGAATAAATTGTGTATTCTGTGGAAAAAGTGACTACCGGAATAGTTTATAATGTAACTACTGCATGTGAAAAATGACACAAGAAATACTTTTRAAAACACCTAAATACTGTGAACATTTGTCAGAGAATACAATTCTTATTAGGTCCACCCATTTTAACAGTACATAATGAAACCCGAACCACTGATTTCTGGACTGTCTGAGTGGTAACAACGTTTTGTGAAAGTTTTCTTTTGTGCATTTGCAGCCTTGTGTCTAAACAAAAAACAGTTTAAGGAGCCCCCAATTTTTTATTTATGTATTTTTTTATATATAAAAATGTGTTCCAGAGTAAACCAGCAGAGCTACTATAGAGTTCTGGTAACTTTTTGATGTTTCAGTGTAGATGMATATATTTTTAGAAAAGATGAGTTCACAAGATTGTTTTCTTTAGAAACAAATAAAAAAATGTTTTGGAAAACTCAGGTTTCTAGGTTGCCAATGTCCTTATTTAAGAGGAATAATAGGAAAGTTTATGTTTTTATTAAAGCTTTTTTAAGGTGGTATAAGAWTGTTTTGCAACATTTATTGTGATTTTGTTTCCTTGCATGAATCACTCAAATGTGTAGTCTTGCTGTTTAAGTTTTAAACATGTACAAAAGATTTGTGCAATAACATTCCTCCTGGGGCTTGTTGCCACAGGGGTCTCTTAACTCAAACCTGAATTATATTAGGACTTTCTCTCTTCAGAGCATTAGAGATGTATTGTGACACCTGCACTGGAGCTCTCTTCTGACAGAAAACACTCAAGGCAAAAGTTCATGGCTCATAACCACACTGTTAATAAATATTTAAAAACTGGTCCAAAACTGCCCATCTTCATTTCAGAAGTGTTGTCTGGTGAATTAAGTGATAAATGTGAGGATGGTTGACAAAGTGGGCAAGCTGAGGAGGGTATACAACTAAATAATGTGAAAGAATCAGGTGTTTAGGTAGAGGGGTGTCGAGGTGTCGTAACGACRACCAGTTTGCCCTGCTGACCTTTGTGTCCACCAAGAGTTTTTTTTTTTTCCTCTACATAAACGACGTAAGAGGCGGAGCAGGTGACTGCAATTATTTTATGAAGCCAGAGGAAGACATAAAGAATTAATTGCACCGACGTGGATAAATGAGGATGTGGGTATCGCTTCAGTAGCTTCAGTAGCTGTTGTTGTGGGTTGTTTTCACAATCTCTTACTCAYGGTGAAATTTAGTAGTGTGGGGGTGGGGCTAGGGGGGGGTCTTGATGTGCCGATGCCCACCTCCAAAATCCTACCTAAAAACTTGCCCAGATTGCCGTTCTGCAATTCGTGCACGCAAAAATAGGCAGTGATTTAAAACATCTGGCAGTTCAAAATGATACTGAACAGCTCACTGATCACTTGGTCACAAACACTTAGACTTCAGTGAAACTGCAACTGATATTTTCTTGCAATTTTGAATTGCCAACAAGTCTTCAACAGTTGCAGCCCAGTGAGAGATCACCTTTACAAGCAAACCATTCGTGCTATTGCTGCATCTCCTAAAAGCATCTTTTATGTGCACCTGCCACTTGTAAATATGTCTTTCATGGATTCGTCCTCAGCGCCGTTCGGATGGTGTCCACACAGGAAACTTCAGCAACTTCAGTATTTCTCATTTTACCTGTTCTAAGGACAACTCTCTGTGTCTCACAACCCCGAATGAGAAACAAGCATAATCTGGATATTACACAGATAGCAACGACACCACGTTGACAGAACATCTACCCAACTGAGAGCTACGTAATCCCCTGTAGGAGGCAGATGCATACCTAGGATCCCCTGCAACGAGATGTAGTTAACCAGCCAGTCTGGTGAGCAATGCCACAAACGAGCAGCAACTTCCCCTGCCCCCACTCCTGCTGCTGATGGACTATCAGCGAGGGTCCGACAGAGTTCTTCCTAATTACCTATTTCTCCACTCCTGATCCTGCGGCTGGCATAATTAGTTACCTGGGGCTGCAATCCAATTTGAAGTGATGACAAGAAAGTGATCCATGAAAAAGTAATAAGTTAAATCCAATTTCAGCCTGCCTCTAATTAAATGCACATGGAACTAATGAGTCAAACCCTACCATTTCACTGATAATGGTAATTATCGGGGTGGGAGTAGCTGGCTTTCGTCGTCGTGCCACTGTAGGTGTGAAAAGCACAAAAAGGTAAAAGCGGCATGGATTCTTTTAATTACATGTGTCATTCTGTCAATGTAATTTAGTGGCTTTTTGACCAGTCAAGTATGTTTAGCTGCTTTCCAGCCTGCACGGCAGCTGTTTGTATCTCCAGTATGATTAGAAGGCCTCGAAGCTGCTGAGAACACAGCACAGGCATGCTCATCCAGCGGCAGCGGTGGGCGGTGCAGGGGTGCGGGGGCTTAGGGAGGGGGCACCCCGTTTGAGCTATAAAACCAAAGAGCCATTTAATGCTGATCAAGGATTCGGAGGTTTGTTTGACTCATATTTTTTTTTCCTTTTTGCACTCTTTTGCGGGTCATTTTTTTCCCCCAGATGTTTCACATATACTGTGCTTCATTATTTTTGACTTGAATGAATTGAAAAGTGAGTCACATCTCCAAATGAGTAAAAGTCTTTCCGTACATCTCCTCATGCCTAATAGGAAGACCACAGAGATGAATGGAGCCTCATCCGCAGATCAGGTGCTTTTATGAGGTGTCGGCTTACTACAGTCTCATAATTGTTGGATCATGTCTTTTGATGACCCGGTCCAGCTCAACAGAGAATCATTATMCAGACTGCATGATGGAGATAGAGGATGTTCTGTGTGGAACAGTGCTCCTCTGAGAGCAAGGCTTTGTTCTTCTTCCAGGAGGAAGTGAGATGAAACGCCGACCGTTACTCTTTGGTGTGACACAAAATGTATTTCTGAGAGGAAAACAACAAAATCTCTCCACCAGAAAAACATAAGCAGAAAAAAAAAACTGAAAACAAATGAAGCCTAATACATGCTTACAAGAAGACAATGTTTATGTATGAACATTAGGTGTGTGCGTGTGTGGGGTTGAGGGCGTATTTAATTAGCAGAATATGTAATTCAGAGATCAACAAACACTTGTTTGAACCTGTGGCTTTTTCATTATGGCTGTTTCACACAGCAAAAGACAACTTGGAACATTAGAGAGCAGGCAATTTACAGTGTTAGTTAGACACTAAAGCAAGTCTGAGCTCTCCACACAAGATCTGTGCAGACGAGGGGAGAGGAGAGGAGGAAAAGCGCAAGAGGGGGGACTCTTTTCAATAGCTGAGTGACAGCTTGGCCAAGCTCTCTGTATACATTAATAAATTAGAATTTTAATTTTGTCTTTGTCTGCAGGAGATGGCCTAGTACTTCACTATGTACCAACAACTGGCTGTACTCTGGAATCTGCCGTTGTGGTCCCCTCTGTTGACCTCTGCAGCACGATTCTCTGGCAGGCTGGGAAAACTGTTTAGTTTGATCCTTTCAACTTATGTGAATCCTGACAAATATGCASACAACTAAAAGGTCAACATAGTCATATTTCATCCTCCAGAGCTATTCCAAAGACATCTGCACAACAAAGAGGCTTTTCCACAACCTGACATTAGACCTAGCTGCAACAATAGCTCATTAAAAAGGGATCCCAATAGGATAGAAAGGGTTTTAACATCGTTCATGCATATATATATAT
>NW_013952460.1:1074040-1077595 GCF_001266775.1 Austrofundulus limnaeus
ACACACACACACACACACACACACACACACACACACACACACACACACACACACACACATATATACACTTATTTTCTGACAGTCTTGGATTCATGCTGTAAAAAGCTCATTTCTGTTTTACAAATTCTGTCAAGATTTGGATGGTCGAATGTGTGCGTGCACGCTGCTAAATCACACATAACACAGGAGACACATATCTGCAAATGCTGCACTGCTAATTTTAATTTCCTGTTTATGAACTTAGACCAGCGCTGTACTTTTTTTTTTTTGCACATTTTGTTTTTCCGAGAGCTGCACTTTTTCTTTATTTTCTTTTTCAATTCGGTAACCACAGAGTTAAATAAGCGAAACCGCCTGAAAACAATGTGTTAATATGCAACATGAAAGTATCGGAGAAAGACAACATAATAATGTTACCTGCAGGCTCTGCTGCTTTTCGCTTGCTTTGGGGGATTTACGGCCCAGGTTTTGTTGAGACTGCTGCTGCTGATGTTGCTGCTGCTGTTGGAGAAGAATTTGCCGAGCCACTTGGAGCGCCTGAGAGAGAGAAATAAAAACAAAAAGTGTTCAAAGCTATTTCATGTGGCCCTTTACAGCAATATTCCACTTGCCTAATGATAGGCATCAAACACAAGTAAGGGTCTAGCATCCCTTAAAGGATTTAATATTGCCTGCCACTTTCATGCCAAAGACATAAACTGAAATCATTTATGAGAAAAAAAAATATGTTTTAGTCAAAGCTTGTAAATGGCATTATGCATATGCCAGTCACGATAAGCATTAAATCAATTAATYGCACGGTAAATTAAAATGAGGTTGATCATTTTCATTTGCCTGCTTGTTTGTTTTCTTTTCTGCTCGTTAGCATAGGGAGGAGTGAACTCTGGCGTCAGGTATTTACCATGTGAATGGTCTCATCACCTCTATGGCATGAGAGCCCTGTGGACAGGCATTTAGCCAGAAGAGCGTCTTCGGTTTTCCAACGCAGTATTTTAGCTGATGATGTCTCAAGACACCATGCCGGACCTTGGGTTTGCCAAGAGTTGTTTTTTTACACTATGTTAATTTCATAAACTTCTATAAAYGTCATAAGCAGTGTGCAGGTGATCACAATTATTTTATGAAGCCAGAGGAAGACACAAAAGAATAAAGTGTGCCAGCTTGGAYAGAGGAGGAAGTGATGTTACAGCTTCAGTAGCTGTTWTGTGTTGGTCCAGCTTTAACTTGATATAAATTTTGTAAACTTCCGTAAATGTCRTAAGTTGCGTGAGGGTGACTGCAGTTATTTTGTGAAGCCAGAGGAAGATGCAAAGAATAAATTGTGCCGGCTTGGATAGAGGAGGTGGGAAGGGATTTTGTGTTATTTTCCCAATCAGTGGTTTGGCTCAGTTTGTAAACTTTTTTTACGTACATAAATTTCATAAACTTCAAAATAAAACTCGAGGRCTATCATTATATTAGTTTAAAATGGTCTCCAAACAATATAATTGTTTGTCACAATACTTTGAGTCAATTTATCGTCCAGCAAAATATGTTATGGTGACAGGCCTATGCATAATCTCATGCAATACTGCAAACGCTCATGTCTTCTGTACGTACCTGAAATGTGCCATGGGAATTATTTTCAGCTAATAACACTGAATTACATTTCAATGTCTGATTTGAGTCATTTATTTTTTTTGTGTTGTTTAAGATTGGTTAGTTGTGGTGGTCATGTTGAATTGGACTGACTTCAAAGGTAACCAGTTGCAGATATATAAAATGATTATGGTACTTTCTTAGATTTGAATAAAAATCTGYCCAATAGTTCATGACACATTTTACCAGCGCTACAGAAAGATAAACACACACACAGACACAAAACGTTATCGCCTCGCCTTTGGCAGCGGGTGATAATCCTCTTACTCTCCTTTTCAGTCATAAAGCTACGGTGAGCATAAATAATTAACGGATGTTAAAATAAATTCACAGACAAAGAAAAGCATTAAAAAAAATCTTGCACAGCCATCCAGAGGAAATATTTTTCTGTTGATAAGTTGCACTTACAGCAAACACAAAATGTCAAAGACCCTAATCTGTGCTTTTGATCCTCCTTACTCTCAGAAATCCTCCCCTCTAGAAAGCAAATAAAAGACTCTATGGCTGCTTCGAATATCTGTGAAAGGACACGGCCTTCTCAGTGGAAAACATAATACAGTGCAGTCACATGTTTATTGCTCCAGCTACTCCCTTTTCCCTTACGATAAATAATCAAACATGCCATCCAGAGCAAACAAAGCTGGAGAGAGCTGGGGGCGAAAAAAACACTGTGGTCTTGAAAACGGCCAGCGATACCAAGAAAAGCAAGCGTTGTGTTCCCACAGTGAGCTGGCCAGCCTCACACCTCCACCAGTAAACCATCTGAGTAAATAACTGGCCTCATTCTTTCCATTCTCCACAGAAGATTTCTCTTACAATCAAACTAATGGTTCCAGGAGTGCATCTGAACTCATCTCTTACACAACCTCTCCGCTCTACAATCACTTTAGTGAACTTTACTGAATAGTGAATTAGTGGAATACTTTGCAAGAAAATGGTGAGAAAAACCACAGAGCACAAAAGAGGAAAAGAACATGAGCAAGAAAGTAAGTGAAACCTGAATAAGACTGTGAGAAAATCAGCGCAGCCAAACTGCAGAAAGCGGCATGAGCAAACAAAAACAGATAGCTGCAAAAACAGGCGGCAGTAAAAGTCAGGACGAGGAAAGAAGAATGAAGCTGTATGATGGAACTGATCCTCCCAGACACATGGCTGGAAGATGACATCATCGAGACATTAATAAACCCACAGGCTACAGAGAGGCCACACTACTGACTGTACACCTCATCATTCTTGACTGTAAAGCAGAATGCTGCTGTCCCTGTACCCCATCTCATTCCATGACCAACATATTGTATTCTGCATGTTTAATTTTGTTTTGCATTGAAATTGGAGGGGGAACTCCCTCGAGGCAAAAGACACTCATATAGAAAGTCTTTAAAGTCAAACTCAGAAGTTAGTGAGCAAGATTCACTTCCACGCATGAGGCCAATATTTACATTTTACATCTTCAGCAGTGAGTCTTTACTTGCAAGCAGCTTCAAACCTGATTAAAAGAAATATCGTAAAAAAAGGAAAAAGAAAACAAATTGGAAGCAGGACTGAACTGTCAATTCAAGGGGGTCAAAAATTAAAAGAAAACACTAAAACTGGAATAAAACAAATTATAAAAGTGTGGGTTTGCTTCTTGAAGCCACGCAAAGTTTAATTCATTTGTTTTATGACATAAAAAGTTTATTAACATAAATAACCAATATTGTCTCAACAGTGGAATACATTTTTCTTTCAGTGGAATACATTTTTCTTTATTCTTTAACTTCACATAAATAAATTGCTTTCAGTTTTGCAGCTCTGATAACAATAAAAAGTAGTTAGTTGTATATTTTAATGTACAACAGCATCAGAAACTTTAAAGAGGCGTGAACCAGGCTCTGACTCTAAGACTATGATTGTTCACAACGACAAAAAAAAAAAAAA
>NW_013952460.1:1077714-1085330 GCF_001266775.1 Austrofundulus limnaeus
TGTGTGTGTGTGTGTGTGTGTGTGTGTGTGTGTGTGTGTGTGTTTGTGTGTCGGGGTTTACAACCGAGGGTGTTTGAACAAAGACGGTTGAGTCAACAGGATGTGATAGGAAGTTCAGACAGTAATGGATGAAATTATACATTTCTGGGAAGTCTTTCCACACACTCATCAAAAAAAAAAAAAAAAACTTTCGCAACAAGTCCTTTATAAAACAGAAAAATTATATCAGTAAATTTACAAGGTTTTAAATTCCAAATCAAACAAATCATAAACTCAATTCAATAAATTACTAATTGAGTTTTTACCGAAAAGAAAGCTGTTTTTGTTTGTAAGGCTCATCGCAGTACTAACATTTAAAAAGCTCTGTGGGACAGTTATAGCTTTGAGAAATTACGACATAAAGCTTAAAGTAATGGAGCTACATGGTGCATTTAACAATACTGACACTTTTTATTTAAAAAGTCTTTGCATTGTCATCAAGTTTTAAGCAGCTTCAAAAATGTACATTTAATAAAATAAAGGTAAAATAAATAAATGATCATCCACCTGATATCTGCAGCCTGAACGTACTGGTTTCATAACTACGTTGATTTAAAACACTGAAGTAATATAAAAAGTAAACATTGCTTGAATACTAGTAAATACTGTATGAACATGCTTAGAAGCTTTTACAAGGTTGGAATGCTGCTGTCAAGTATGTAGACTAGAAAGGCCAGTGAAGGTGACAAACCTTTGAGAGGCCTAGCGCTAGGCTAAAACAACTTATTGCGGAGCGTCACAACAATGTTTACACAGCACCCTCTCCTCTGTTTAAGAGCTCGCTCTTCCTCCTCTGTCTCTGGAAATAGTGTGCTTTTGATCTTACGTTCAAAGGTACTCATTGCCTGATATAAACATAAGCATAAGTAAATTTAGTATCCAAAGTGTGGATGGCTGTGGCTGAGTTATTAGGGGGGTCGTCCTCCAATGAGAGAGTTGGTAGTTCTATTCCACCGCTATTCGGTCACATGTTGGAGTGTCCCTGGGCAAGACACTGAACCCTCACATCCTCTGATGTGTTTCCCATCAGTGTATGAAAGTGATCTAAAGCACTGATTGGTCTCTAGAGAATGATCTATCTAGATTAGCTGTGTGGATGGCTAAATGAGGGCACAGATTGTAATGTAAAGCACTTTGAGCATYCTGGTTRGATAGAAAGGTGCCACTAAGTACAGTCCATTTACCATTTAGCATTGTTATTACAGGTAGACCTCAGTGCTGAACCCAGAAGTTAAAGCCAAAATGGGACCAGCTTCCCTGTTAGATGTTTCCAGTACAAGTTTTAATTCCCACCCCCTCATAACACCATGATTGTGTGCTGGGGAGTGAGTGGGATTTAAATCCTCACAACACTAGAATGCAGACGCTGGTTCCTAAAATACAAGGTCGCTTCTGTAAAATGGTTCCTGCTGGGTTGAACTYCCAACAATGAGAGAAGAGGGGGATAGTTGGTCTCTGTAAAATACACCGCTTGACCAAAAAAAAAAGGTCACACGCTCTGATATTTTGTTGAACAGCCGTTAGCTTTGATTACGGCACACATGTGGGATTGTTATTTCCATCCAGTGTTGCATTATTTTTTTCACCAAGATCTTTCATTGATGATGGTAAGAGTCTGACCTTCTCCAGCACATCCCAAAGATTCTCAATGGACTCCATGTGTGAAAATGAAAATTCCAGCCCCAAGAATACTGGCATTGTCATCTTGGAATATGGCCRTACCATCAGGGAAGAAACAATCCATTGATGGAATAACCTGGTCATTCAGTATATTCAGGTAGTCAGCTGASCTCATTCTTTGAGCACAAACTGTTGCTGAACCTAGACCTGACCACCTGCAGCAACCCCACATCATAGACCTTAGTTAAATCCAGGTGGACACTTTTTATTTGTCCAGGCAGTGTATGTCTATGGTAATGTCTCACGTGGTTGAAACTGTGGGAGACTAGCTGGTGACTCAAAATTGTGTGAAAACAGRAACAATTTCAGTTGRAGTCTCACTGAATTCTGAGTGTTTGCAACTAAGTGACCAGCAAGCCCTGTGGCTGTGTTTTGCATRGCCAGTATCACTGTTTGTAGTGTTAACAGAAACAGAAACATGGACACAGATATCTCAGCTCTATTCTTTGTACAGGTAACAAATGTAAAGAGACAATTTTCCACGCTCCTCAATAAAAAATAAAAACCTTTAGTAAAAAGACAAGGTTTTATCCTCCRCAAATGTTAGAATTTAGCATCCTTGACATTTGCAGTCTGCTTGTATTTTCCACAGTTGAAAGATGTTCAAAGTTCACATCCTCTTCCTCATGTTAACACAACTTCCTCAATAAACAACAGGCTTTTTTATCTGCATCTACTTTCACACCATATTAGCGAACAGAGGCCGAAGCATCTCTTATGTCCCCGGGGCTATCACACTGTGATAAGGGAACTGCTAAGTACTGCATGTCTTTATGTGCAGTCTGCACATGTGGATTATTTACAAGCTTTGGGCTTTCCTGCTGCTAAAGCCAGCTCTGGGTGTCTCACAAATCCCAGCTCAGAGCATCKCCACACAGTCAAGACAGCTTTCAGCTGAATCCCTTGCTGCACCTTTTCCCCCACTGCAACAAAACCAGACGTATTTCAGATCACTTTCTGTTCTGGACTGATGTATCTTAACTGAAGCAAATGATCAAAAACCAAAAAAAAGGATCATGTGTGATGGATTCAAATGGCTTCTTGAATGACAAAGAAAAGAAATGCAGTAAAAAAGTGACAGAACTAACAATCAGGTGGTGAATCATTAGGAATATCTTCATTAGGAGTCAAGCGCACAAACAGGAATCTGTGAGGTAGTTTGCTCAGGCACACCAACAGAAGAACCCGTGTGTCTGTAAATGCTGGGGTCTTCTAGTTACGACTGGGGAAGTCCTTGAACGTGTACTGGTTTCAAGCAGATTGCTCCTAATTGCTGGAAGATGTGCAAGCAGGTGTAACTGGATCCCTGCGGCCACGGAGAGGAGAAGGAATGAGATGTGCATCTGTTTGTGTTTCTCTGTGTGTCGAAGTGTGTGTGAGAGAATCGTATTTACTCAGCGACCGTGTTTCACCAGGCTTTATTAGGCAGGAGTGTGTCGCTCAGAGACAGTCATTACCAACACAACTAATAGGTTAGCTCTTAATGTGGTACAAGACAGTCAGATCTCCAGTCTGGTTGGGCAGCCTCACAGGGGCTGCAGAACCAGCGGCCTAAATGTCAAGGTTATGAGTTTGACTTTCTGACTGACTGTGAATCTAAACTTACCTGACATTTAGCACGTTTGTTCTTTTCTTTGCAAAGACACACACCTCTGCTCCTAAGTGTCAATCACGCAAGAAACCGGCTTCTTCTTCACCTATTTATTCTAACCCATGTTATCATGACTACAAGTCTAATATTGAGAAGATCTGGACTGTGGTAAAGATTTTATAGAACCGTAAATAGTTCTTACTTGGGTTCCTGGCACTGAATAGTCAGAAACCAGTCCTTGAAGTCCTACAAGTTGTGCCGTGTGACTTCTATGGATAGGATTTCTTTATCCAGCACATTTCAACTGGATTAAGATCTGGCTGACTTGCTAAGTTCCTCAAACCAGGCTTTAATCTTTTTTTGCAGAGTGGCAGGGAGCATTACCAAGCTGAGAGAGTGATGCAAAGTTGGGAAGAACATTGCTCAAAGTATCACTCTTCCCCACTGGTGTGTCTCCTTCATTTAGTGCATTCTGATACCTGGTTTTCTTCAGGCAACTGATGCACATGAACCCAACAATTCACAGGATGTAAAAGAAAACACCGGTTTTAAAAATCACAACCAGATTTACTCAATCATCACAGCAAACTGAGTTATTCTATTAAATCAGTACACAAAGCTGATAAGTGACTGATGCAACTTGTACTCTGAAGCGACTTATAGCTATTTTATGCTTAAAGGTTAT
Organism: Austrofundulus limnaeus; assembly: GCF_001266775.1. Classification (NCBI taxonomy): domain Eukaryota; kingdom Metazoa; phylum Chordata; class Actinopteri; order Cyprinodontiformes; family Rivulidae; genus Austrofundulus; species Austrofundulus limnaeus. The sequence continues at coordinate 1,081,710 of NW_013952460.1, forward strand.
ACAATGCCATGCATGTGTGTGGGGTAATAGACAAGACTTAGAGTCTCACATCCCTAGTGTGCCGACTTGTTCCAAAAATATAACATGAAAACTCTCTTATAACCTGCAGGCTTCAAATCCCACCAACAAGAAATGGTGGGGCTGTTTAGGCTAGTATTATATTAGTGGGGTGATGCTCACAACATGCACCAATGGTTAAAGAACTTACCACAAACACAACAAGGTTCACAGTTATCTTTTTTGGATAGCTTTTGGTATGTTTAGATTACTACAGAATGGTAACATTTCACAAAAGTTACAGTTGTAGAGACACAATTGCCCAGCTATTACAAGTTTTTCATGTCACTTCTCAGTTATAATGTGTAATTGGTGTAATAGATGATTGATATAAATAGCAAACTGCCTGAGCCAGAATAGGCTTCTCAGGAAAGAGAAGTAGTCATCCTATAAATCATGGAGCCAGCAGTAATGAACACCGTAAAGCATGAGTGGAAACTTCTACAACAATAGAAAGGTGTTGAATATGCAGCTATACTGTAATGAATTCACTTAGAACGCATCATTCGAATCGAAATGCATATCATTTTATATTATTTGGCACTGGGTAATTTTTAAAACATGTAAGCAGATATGCAGTGTGGATCATGACTATTTGTATTAKTAGCATTTTATCCTCTTTTTTGTTGCTTTTCTCTGTATTACAGACGTTTATCTGCAATGCAAAGTAGGGAAAGTCTGATTTCACACTAAGTATATAATTAATGCCATTTCCAAAAAGCCACTCCACATGGAAAACAGGCCCTGATGCTCAAACCTTACACATTATGGGGCTCTTGCAACAACACTCTCCAGTCTGTTTAGATTTCCAAACTAATTCATGTAGAATACATAAATAAATCAGCATTTTATACCCACTTCAAACCATTAGATTTATTTCTTTAGCTGCACTTTTCCACTAATCTATTAATATTTATGACAAAGCTAAACATTTGAAATACTCAGGTTAAAACAATAAGGCTGTTTATGTACTTACATAAGACAAAATCTGACTAACAAAAAAAGTCCTTCTTTGTTTGTCCAACACACCAGCACTTGTTAGTTTCTCTTTTATTTTTCCAAAATAAGTCATGCAGTTTCATGACAAATATTTAAAGGGCAGAAAAAAGACTTCAAGAAAAAAAAGTTCAAAAGTAAAGAAGTTATTAACTGTGAGTAAAGGTAAAAAAAAAAGGAAAGGCTGTGAGGCAGGACTAATGATCGAGAAAGAACTAACGGGGTGTAACAGATGGAGGAAAAGAATAACAGTGACAATCAGAAGACACGGGTATGGGAAAAAAATGCAGCAGAGAAGAGATGGAGGTTGCAGGAGGTGCAGGGGGAAGAGTAAACAGTGCCCCTACAAGGCTCTCCGGGCACATGTAGCCTGGTACAGAGGGGTCAACCCCCACTCTAGGCTCCCCTAACCCGACGAGGTCAGCTCAGCTATGCAGGCCTGACAGCTTCCGTTTGCTGTGCGCCCTGCGTTTGTTTGGATTCCCCAGCCTTGCTTAGCCAGCAGCTTAACAACAGATGGCAAGAGAAGGGCTCTATTCAGACTTGTCTGGATCAGAAAAAGCACACCAAGAAAAGTACACAAGCTGCAAACAAAACACACAGACACACCGAAAGCACACACATGCAAATGACATGGATCGCCAGAGTTGCACATGCTGCAAACGGGAGAAAGGCAAATAAAAGTTTGTTTGCTGCAAACAGTTTCGTTATTGCTCCAAAAACACACGCCAAGAAGCAATAAGAAAAAGAAAATATGCAAGCAAGTGAGCAGAAACACTCGCTAAAGTGTTGTCTGATCCCACCAAACAACCTACTGAGATGGTTCAGTAACCGAGCGGATCTCAGGGAAGACATTTCCGTCCCCCAACATTATTAAACGAATACTGCGTTCATTACAGCTTTAGTGCGGTGTAAACTCATAAACACCCTCCCAGAGTACAAGAGGAACTGTCAACTAAATATTGTTTCTCTCAGGAGTCGCTCTTCCACCTCAATTACGCCTTTCAACTTCACAGGCTCAGTATGATAAAGTGGCAGTAAAAATCATTCACATTAATACACCATTGTGCATCTGCTGCTAAAGGTAATTAAAGAAGTAAATGACTCATAAGAATAGACATATTAGCCACAAAATGAAAGGCAACTGGGCTGCCTCATGAAAATATGTACCATTAAGATAGTGCATTTTCATATTGAGGTAATCAGCTCCACTAGCCTGATGCTGATTTAATCCACTCCAGTGGAAAGTCTATCAGCGCACAGCCGCATGTCACTGTCTCTGATGTCTGCTTGCCAAGAGCCTCATATGCTACTTTAGCACCGAGTGTGAATGGCTCTACTAAATGGGGGGAGGTCACACACAAGCAAATCAGTCCCAGGAATGGCGAATGCTTTGGTATCATCTGAAGGTAGATAAAGATAAGTATGAAAGTGGAARAACAATACTGTCAGAGCTGAAAAAGAGCAACGACAGAAGCCAAACAATCAGAACAGTACAACAACGAGCTCTCAGCAGCTCCTCTCTCTCTGACCTCAGCTTTCTGCCCTGAGCACACAATGCCTTAAGATGCCCACCACTGAATACGGCGCTAATATCTGTCAAGTTGATAAAGTAAGAGACAGCAGCAGAGGCACGCCAACTGTGCTGAGTACTTAGACGAACTGTTAGAAAATGCACGCTCCTTGAGATTGCATCTTTGGTAGAAGTGTTGCATCACTTTGTAGCAGGCAGTGTTGTGCTTGGGAAAATGTGTGCTTCCAAAGACCCAGCGTGAGACCTAGAATACTGTGAGCAGATTTTATCATGTGTGAATGATATTGTTTAGAATGGGAAGATGTATCTGCACAGGTCTCATAGACAGAAAACGTAACATTACTGATACAGTTGAGACTTCCAGGATATGACCAGTAAAACCCCTAAATCTTCCAATTTAGTTGGGGTGAATTTAGATGAACGTATCCTCCACACAACTATAGGATAGTGTTTGAGGAGGGGAGAAAGGTGATCAGATGGCGGCCTGTTTCTTCAGCTGTCCATTCTTTAGCTTCTTACACAGGGCATGTTGATTAACTCTGCATAGATGCAAAGTAACTCACATTGATGAATAATCTCACTGATCAGTAAAGCTGAGAACGATGCTGCCCAACGCTAACTTTGACTGTTCTTGTGAAGATGGATTGGGAATGACACCTTCTTGATAAAGTCAAAGATCTGCAAAAACTACTGATACATTTATTATAACCCCCGCACGTGAAGTGTAAGCGGGAGTTATATTGTTTTCATACTGTTTTTTTTTTCTCCAGAGATTTTTGGTCAACTGTAGCACAAAAATGGCTACACCAATCAACATGAAATTTGGCAGGGCTGTAGTTGAGTCTGACCTACACTGCGCCAGCCAACGGTTTTACAATAGACCCCATATTTGAGGAGGGGGCTCCTCTCAAAGTGGGGGTGTCTGGACATGCAAAAATGCTTATAACTCAGAAACTGTTCAACATAGAAGCTTCAGATTTATTTTGTTGTTTAGCTCTGATGAATCTCAATCCATCAGGCACACCAATCAGCCC
>NW_013952460.1:1085415-1087277 GCF_001266775.1 Austrofundulus limnaeus
AAAATGCTTATAACTCAGAAACTGTTCAACATAGAAGCTTCAGATTTCTTTTGTTGTTTAGCTCTGATGAGGGGTTATCCATCAGGTAAACCAATGCCCCCCCCCATCCAAAAAAAAGACACCCATCCAAACCACTACAATTTGGGGATGCACCTATTAGAGTGACATTTATTTGGAATAAAGACTTCTGAGTTCTGGTGCATTTCTGCGTGCGGGGGTCATTATGTTATGCGGTGTCTAGTTTGATTACATTTGATTACAACTTAAAAGCAAATTAAAAGAAAAATCATTTGAATCAATGTAAGGTTTGTTCTTTGGTTTATCATTTCAAAATCAAATTGCAAAAAGAAAAATGTTTTGTTTGTTTGTTTTAAAAACCTAAATGTAAAAATGTAAAATGAARCTAATTAAAAATCCACAGTGTCTGATTTTTGCTTCAGCTATGTAATTCCCAAATAAACACTGCTGACAAAGTCGCCATTGGCTGTCCTAAAAGCCACTAGAAGTCCCTGGATGACAGCATCACCATCATCTGGACACTTGCCAATAATTGTAATCTGGGTTGTAGGAGAGATATAAATCAATTTGAAGTCCTAAACATTTTGTTTTTACTCACCTAATATGTTTAGGACTGCAAACAAACAAAATAATTTTATGACTTTAATGCTTTGCTTAGATCTATTGTCCATTAAATCAAACAATCAATTAATCATACAATCTAATTTCCCTCTGGGATCAATAAAGCAGATTTGAACTGAATTGAATTACATAAATACATTTTGTGAGCATTATAAATTTAACCAACAGACTCTTAAAAGTGTCACTAGTTGCTTTTTGTAAAAAAAATGTTCTGAAATGGTCTGAACACTTGCTAAATCTAGTAACAAGTTTGCTAAATTAGCAACACTGCAAATAAAATGTATGGTTGTTTTTTTTTAATACTGTATGTAGCAATACCAGAAATGATGGCAGTTGTCAAAGAATAATAGCTTAAAGTGGCTGGAAACCATTCCTGAAGACACTGGCAATGGCTACACTTGAACCCTATTCTGAGTAACTTGGAATATTGTAATTTTGTTCATAGTAAGATCCTCTAAATAAAACAAACACAGCCATAGTGTGAAGTGAAAAAGTAAGAATAYGTAGCATTGGACAATTGCAATTGATGCTTTTCTAATTTAGTTTTAAAACCAAAAAAAAAAAAACACACCAGAATATTTGTTTTTCTTGTCTAATTTTTAAACAGAAAAACCCAAGATCGAACCATACACATAATTTTTTGGTTAGAATTATTATTATAAGACTTTAGACAACAAAGTGCTTCATAAAAAATGAACTCAATTAACTTTTATGCCTAGATAAATAAATGCATTCGCTTTCACACAATCATCATAATAAATAAGCTGGACTTAAAAGCAACAATAATAATTTTAAAATAATTGAGGTAAAAGATAAAGATGTCGTGTTAGGGTTGGTGTTATCAAACAAAGTAAGCTACTGTTGTGTAAAATAAGTCACCTTCTGCTTTCATTGACTTGCTTAAACCTTGATTTCTCCTCTCTTTATGATTCCAACGTTTTTTGAGGAAACTGGTCACATGTGTTTCCTGCTTGATTTGGGCAAAATAAATGTAATTTCCTTTTTTTCTGCATTTTATTTTACAAAACTAAGTCTACCTTTCTTTGCCCGTCTTGTCGAAGTGACGTAACACCTTCTCTGCTGCCTTTTCTTTGGAAAAGTTGATAAAATAACTGATTACAAAAATAATTTGTAACTGCAGCCCTTGTGCTGAGGGAGATTTCAGTGTGTGTGTGTGTGTGTGTGTGTGTGTGTGTGTGTGTGTGTGTGTGTGTGTGTGTGTG
>NW_013952460.1:1088909-1096484 GCF_001266775.1 Austrofundulus limnaeus
GTGTGTGTGTGTGTGTGTGTGTGTGTGTGTTGATTGAGATTTCTTCTGAAGAAGAGGGTTTTCTATAAATCACAGGCCAGTCCAATTGGGTATGGATTGAGTTGCAGTGGGAAGAGACAGCTCCCTGGGAATTGCAATGTCTCTGCTGAAGTCATTCCAAGATGGGTAATATGATCTGATACTGCCAGAAATAAAGGAAGAGGAGACAAAAGCAGGGGGGAAAAATCAGATTGCCTCAGTCATAAAGAGGAGTGACTTCCAGCAGTGTCCAGACACATCACCCGTCACACCGGACTGTAATGTATTACAATGTCACAGACGGATGATATGTCACACTGAGGCCTTCACTTTCTGTCTTTTTGGCTCATACCATATTCTTATATTATTATCCATATTATTAACCTTCACTAAGTTGATAGAAAGTTGTGGCAGGTGACAACTTTGGGCAAATGTGTCTTAAAAGCCTCAGGAAACTGTCAACTTGTGAAAGAAAAATGGATCTCCTTTAGACAAATTAACTGTTACAACTCAATTATATCTATTTTTTACCGACTCATACAGATTTTAATAACGGTCTATTAACGCAACAGTTGATCCAAGTTCTCTGAGTCCCACTAAAGATGAAAACCTCTTGGATTTCAGCAACGCCCCACTTCTGATTTACAAATTATGTTGCATTTAAAGGGGCAATATCATGTGAAATCAACTTTTTTGAGTTTTAAATCATGTTATAATGTTATACTCTCATAAAAAAACATGCCCAAAGCCTTGCTTTAACTCACTCATGCATGTTTGAGAAATCCTGCAGCGTTTTTATGAAGCCATGCTGAGGAGCAAAACGACAGGTGGGGACCAGAAACGCCTTTTGGTAAAAGAAATTGCCCCTGGGACGTGTCTTTAAGCCGAACTTCCTCATGGCAGAGCGACCCCCCTCTCGCCCATGACTACTGCAGGCTCTTGGGTGAAAGTGAAAGTTAAATTGTCTGCGGAGCTCCTAACATTAGTTCTCACTCAGTGAAGCTTTTTTCAGATTAAAAATACCTTTGAGGAAATGTATTTTCAGATGCCAAGTAAACTGCATCATGGCAGCCCCYCTCCCCCAAATTTGGGTGAGACAGAAGCRGAAGGAGGTTCGTAAAGGGACAGAGGCAAATTTCAAGGTGTTTAGAAGAGGAAGTGATGAGAAGATAAGTTTATTTTCTATTTAAACATAAGAACAGGATTTTAATAACAGCTAAAGGTGACATAGGTACTTTATTATGGTATAGTATTTAAATGTATGCCTGAGAAACACATAGTATTGCCCCTTTAAGCCTTTCTGTCTGACGCRTTTGTAGACCAACAAGTTCTTTGACTGCTTTCAGCGGAGGCACTTCTCTTCAAACCACCTCCAGCTTGATTAACATGCAGCGCGCAATGTGGTGACAGAATTGGTCACCGTCAATCTGCCTGAGCCACCTTCAGCTTTAGCCGCTGAGACCTGCAGGCTTTAATAAATGTTGAAGGAGAAGATGATCACAAGTCAAATTAACTTATGTACTAAGCTTGAAGGGCTTTCATAAACATGTGATGGAAATATTAAACAGTGACAAACCAAAGCAAAAAGATAAGTGAATCATTTCTCCATATGTTTAATTTACATCATTGAGAAAATAGTTCAAATATAGATGTATGCACAAAATACACACACACACACACACACATATATATATATATATATATATATATATATATACACAACTTCATTTGTTTGATGGTTTACCAAGAAATTCTCAAAAGTGTCCAACATAAATGAGTGATAAGAGCTAAAACGCAGGAGGCAGAAGTAGCCCAAACAAAAAGCACTGCAGGAATCAAGGGCATGCAGGCTATAGAGATGCTGGGGTGGGAGGGTGGGGGATGACAGACTGCTGTTCAACTCCATTAGCTGCTATGTGAGAGGGGTGCATCTAGCAGCACACGACCTGTGAAGAATCTTAGATCTCACTCTATCTTGGAATGGGGACTGCCGCATTAATTCTAGGAAACTGTAATCTCTCAAGCAAATCAAATTACTCTCATTAAGCGCACGAAGAAAACTGCCTCTGTAATAAGTATGTATAAAAAGTATTTATTACCAATAATCACCTCTTTAATATAAGCTAGCTTACAATGGCTTTATTTTTGCTGATTAAGTTTAAAAACGAGGAAACAAGGAAGGGCACACGCTCACAGACACTTACACATGGCATTCACACACACACACAGAAACACACACAGAAACACACACTCATACACAGCTCATGGAGTTTATGAGAGTGGTTGATACTGTGATTAAAGGGGAGGGCAGAGGGATACAGTGCTTGAGGGCCTTGGAGAGGACATGCCTCACCTAGTCATAAAAACACACCTCTGTCTTTAAGCCTGCACCAGAATTGCTCTCAGTGGGTTCACTGGGAGGTGAATCTCTGCAGAATTTACATGCAAAGCAGCACATGTCATCGCCCAGACGTGGACGTGCAGCACTGCGGCGTTCCTTTGGCACACGCTCACTGACCGCCACAGATTTGTGACGGTTTGTGGGGCTGAAGGAAGCAGGCACTCACACGACAAGGCGATTTCTGGAATACACATGACTGTCGGTGCATTTTATTTATTTATTTATTTATTTATTTATTTATTTATTTATTTTCATTTAAATTTTTGTTTTATCCATAAGCCAAACTGTTCCACTAAAAAAAATCGGAATGTCAATGTTAATCATGTCTGATTTGAAACAATAAATATTATTAACATTGTGGGCAAATGAACTAGTGGGAGGTGACGTCTTTGCTCTTCTTTCAGGATATGATATCATCCCACAAAGTAAAGCTGCCACATATAATTGCTCTGATGGTAAATGGAACAGCTCCCTCCCTGTTTCTACTGTTGGAATCTTTATTCACATAACCAATTAATTACAGCTAAAAAAAGCAACCAGACAGTTAACAAAACACATCAARATGAGCGATTAAAAAAAAAGAAAAGAAAAGAAAAGTTGATTTGTCTCCACAAAATCAATTAGTCTTGAGGGTCAGTGGGTCATTCATTTACTAGTTCAGCATAATTACCTGTTTTTCTTCCTCTCATTTACTTCTTTATTCATCTGGGACACTGATGTCCCTGCAAACCAAAAGAACACGCTTTTTGTGATTATTCAAATTAAACACTGACTCCTGAGAGAAAGCGTCTGTCAAACTACAATGCGCCAAAGCTAATATGCTCTGAAAACAAACTCCCCCGAAGCAAAACGTGGGAATTCTATTAATGTCATCCTACATTCTGTAATTTCCTATTTGACAAGCTCGGTTTGGTAACAAACAAAAAAAAAGGGGGGAGTAAAAACAGAATTAGGAGGAAAATCTCAATTTGATTTCATATGTGCTGAAGTGGCGGTACTTAAGCCTCAATCAGATATGTGCTTGGCAAAGGGACAGGTTAAAGCAGTTCTATTGCCCCGTGGCTACAAATCACTGCTGGTGCTTCTTTGACTGTCTGTAAAGGAGGCCGCGTCTGCTTCAGGATGATTCACTGTGAGTCGGAGAGGAGGGAAGAACGCTAGCAGGAGGAGCATGCTTCACTTTAGATTTTCTTTCCACTTTTTTTAATTTTTTTAGGGAACACTTTAAATCCAACTGTAAACTCTTCCATAAAGGAAAAGTTTTGGGTGTTTAATAGACAGGAACATTTATCACATTGAACACATAAAAGCCGACTCGGTTAGTCCGCCTGCAGAATATCACATTAACACTTTGTAAATATCCACTCATAAAGATAATTATTTTGATTGCACGGGTCTTGTGAGGCCTTTCTTCCTCTCCTCGACATCTGGTTAAAATATGGGGCAAGTGCTGGCTTTCTGGCTCCGGCTCAGGTGGTTAAAATCAACTGCACACGTACACATATAAATAAAGTGGTAGGTTGCTTTCTTTTTACCATTCCCTCCCCCTTTCCTTTCATTTTTTTTTTTTTTTTACTTGTGGCAAGTCAGCGAAAAAGGCAGAAGTTGTGGCTCCCCACATTGCACCTGCCAGGAAGTGATTTTTTCTCTCTTCATCCAGAGAGGTAGCTGGGACATGCCTGGACACGCAGCTGCAGCGTGGGCATTGAGGCTGATGCTCGCACACKGCGTTTGGGAGGAGCTAAGGCAAACACAAATGTGAGTGAAGACTTCAAATTTTCTTCAATAGTTAATGTGTCTTGATTTGGAAAAAACAATCTGAAATTCAGACCGGTTCATAATCTTGTGCTGTATGTTCCTGTGTTATCAAATGTGAGCAAAGCCACATAAAATAAAGGCCTGGAGAGCAGAACGAARCACAAGAGATTGTGATAATTGATGCTGCAACCACTGAGTCCCCTGTCCCTTAACCTCCAAATCCCAGTGGCCCCGTTTTCAATTTAACACAGGACTTGAGCAGATTTCACTCATTGCAGGGCTACGACACATCTTTGACACTTTTACATTAGAAGCCGAGCTTTCTGCTGATTAAAAAAAAAAGAGCGTCCCTCTGCCTCTCTCCTTCTCCAGCTGTATTGCGGAGGGGTAATGTGAGCGGGGTGTCCATTTCCTGTCCCTTCTTTCCCTCCGCAACAGCCACAAATAACTCACAGCCTCCTGCGCCTATCTTGATTTCATTCCAGTAGATAAGGACACCATTTATTGTTTTCATTGAGCTGAAGTGCTAAGACAGAGAGCACCAAATTACTCTCAGATTGAGATAAATGTACCGCAAATCGCTAATTCAATCCATCTTCAATGCTGGTGATGTTTTGAAGAGAGAGAGAGAGAGAGAGAAATATCAAAAAGATCGCACTGAGAAACCGGAAACTGCTGGTGTGATAGCCGCCAGAGACCTCATCAAACAGAGAAAAAGAGAAAGAGAGAGGGAGGGAGAGAGAGAGAGAGAAAGAGAGAGAGAGAGAGAGAGAGAGAGAGAGAGAGAGAGAGAGAGAGAGAGAGAGAGAGTAACCTGAGTTAGAATTCCCTCAGGAGAAGCAGACAGTTGGTACAATACACTTTCATGGTAAAAATGAAGCATTATCTGCACCCTTCAGAGCAATAATGAATCAAAGACTAAATATTTGGACTGAGATGTTGACAGGATGCAAAGCTGAAATGAATAGTAGTGGCGGGATGGCGGTGCCCTGAGTATTTACAGACGTGGTTATCTTGCTCTGTGACAGCCAGGATCACTCAATCACCGGGCGATGGCCGGACTCAGACAAGAACTCCACACGTGTCGCCGCGCTTCGTCGGCGGAGACGTCAGGCGAGCCAAATCTGATCAACAAATACAGCTCTCCTGTGCCGCAGCTAACCGAGATGATGATGATGATGATGATGATATTGTGTGGAAGTGAACAAAGTGATTGAGAAAGCAGGGGTGGGGGGCCACTGAGAAACACAACGGAGGAGAAAGACAGAACAAGAAGCTGGTTTATTTTTTTCAAACACATCCATGCTTTGCAAGACTCTTTTTTTTCCAGAGCAAAGAGTTTATATCACATGTGTCAAATACTAGGCCCGCGGGCCAAATGTGGCCCACGGGCGACTTCCGTGTGGCCCGCCAGAAATTTTTAATTTTTTTTTCCTTAGCATGAAATTTGTTTCTTTTATCAATGGTAAACTTTAAATTTATGATTATATGCAACAAAATAAATTTAAAGACCGTGTAAAGTAAAATGTAACATTTTCTTTTTTAAACATTATAAATGTCATAAATGGATTGTTGCAAATGAGTACAAATTCTCTCAACTGTAGATATTTGAATAGTGGAGACATGATTCAATTTGTGTAACAAGGTATCTGTGTTTCAGGATTTTTTGGGCGTGTCTTAAAGGGCAGCCTCGTGATGTCAGGCAGCTGCCTTCGGTATAACCCCGCCCCCTGTTGCTCTAATGGAAAAGAAAACAAACATTGTTTCCTTGGTTACAGGAATGTTCAGGGTGGTGGGCGTGGTTTGAGCTCCTCCAGTGGACACGCCCCCAGCATTCCAGACCACAGCTAACTGATATTTTTTCATTACTTTTAACACATAATTTTATAAGGTTAACAGTATTTTTAATTGTTCGAACTTGGCTGAGTGATTTTTAACACATGTTTCTGTGGTGTGACAACCTCAGAACACACATTTATTTTTACTTTACATGGTCTGTAATAAAAATAAATGAAATAAAAATAAATTTCATAAATTCCTGTCCCTAAGCTGTTGGCTTTAAGTAAATGAGCAATTTAGTTGGTTAGCACATTCTTAATGTCTGAAAATAAGCTGCTTAAAGTCAGCATCAACCATAAACTAAATACTATTTCTGTATTTATTTCAGATTAAGTCAGTCACTTAGTTCTTATCAGTGTTTAAAAGAGGATGTGTTAAAACACTGTTTAGTCAAAGTTAAACATGAAACGTCAAAGTTTATTACAAGTGGCCCTTTGAGGGCCACCATAACGCTCATGTGGCCCTCGGTAAAAATGAATTTGACACCCCTGGTTTATATGTTGGATGTAGTGCTGCATTAATTATCAAACAAGAAAAAAAAAGAGAAAACGTCTGTACAGGTCGTTACACAGATTAAAAATGCAGCCCTTCTCCATGATGTTTCTATCTTAAAACTTCCTGACACATGTGTTATTTAAAGGTTAAAGAAATTGCATTAAGCAATGATAAAAAATAAATACAGTGTTGAGTATGCAGATAAGAGCTCAGTAATTAGGCATAGGCACTGCARTGGTGGAAAACATTTGAAGAATAAACCTGGAATAGTTTGCTTTTTTTYCTCTCTGTTGCCCTACAGATATTTTACATTATTCAACCCAAAATACCATCTATCTGATGCTAACTTTTCTTTTGCATGTTAATGTTTAATAAGAGCCCTTGGCTATCTATGGGCACAATTATTAGATATCCGCAGAGAGAAATTGAAAAATTAATCATATTCTCAATTTTGTAATTCTCTGATCCATTGGAAATGGGTTTAAGAGCTGAGGCTCCTCTGCTGTCAAAGCTTCCACACAAACACAATCAAGCTGCTACCAGAGAGGTGTTGCTTCTGCGACAAAGAAAATTGCATCAATGCACTAATTAACTGATTACTTATATGTTGGTGCTTGTTGTGATACACAACACACTGATAAGCAGGCTGGTGAAGATTACATAAACGCTTTTCCCTGAATTGTAAAACAATAACAGYAACAGCTAACAGGACAGTGTGTCAGACAGCTTCCACTAACTGTTTAGTGAAATGACCAGTGTGTCTCTGTTGATGGTCAATAACCTTTGGTTTGACTGGTTCCATTATCACAAGCAACAAGCAGCTCCATCAGTCAGACTTCCTCTTGTAGATAAGTGTCCTTCTATGAATGATTTCATGATGAGGCTATGCGAAACTGAAGAATAACATCATTGAACTGTGAATGGCCCAAGAGGGGAGGTTTAACCCACTGAGATAAAAAAGATGGATTAAAGGACTCAATTAGCTTCAGTGTTCTAAATTTGAAGCCAAAATGTCAATTTTTCTTTCTTTTTGCCTTTTTTTTTCTTGAGGGTGGGGTGCTGTT
>NW_013952460.1:1096694-1104827 GCF_001266775.1 Austrofundulus limnaeus
CACACACACACACACACACACACACACACACACACACACACACACACACACACACACACACACACATTACTGTGATGTCCACAGAAAGCCCTCCTCCCTGAACTCTTTCTTTAACATCAGCCCTCGAGCAACATTGCTGCCTTTTGTCCACTCACTGTCTCCTAAGGCATGTCATCCGGCTCTAATCAAGCAGAAAATGGTCATAAATATTTCTTTCTGCTAGATTTCACATTCACATTTCACGCTGGGACATGATATTTTCCCTTCTACCTCCAGGGAGTACCTAATGCAAAAAACAGTTACTTATATTCAAGGCTCATGTTCCTTCAGTCAAAATGCACAACATATTCCCCGTGTACAGGGAAAAAGACTAGACAAAAAAAGAGGAGGGGGGAGAGACATAAAGGACTGTCTTATTTTCTGTACCATTTACTGACTAATACTTTCACAGCCATTCCATTTCATCATGTCAAACACTGTAAACAAGCAAATAACAACAGTGTTACAAAGGCCATGGCCAGAGAGCAGAACAAAATGTCCTCTCTGCTGCCAGCTGGAGAGGGAAAAACATCACTGTTCGTTTCAGTAATAATGTATGTACATATGTATCTTTTTTTTGTTGTTCAGAAAGATAGGTTGCGCGAACATTTATTTGAACCAGTGTCTYCGGCCTGACCAAGTATTTATGGCACATGTCATTCACAGGATGCCGAGCTGCCGTCGCTGTTATTTATCACAAGACATCCCATCATGGCCCATCATTCTCTAAATGGTGTACAGCAATTCACCAGTGAATCCTGACCTGGGCCATTTTTCTCTCAAATAGAGGCCATGTCACTGCTGAAYGCACAGTGGGGTTGTTATTAATCACTCATATATACTGCGATGGCTGAAAACATGTCAAACAATCAAATTCACTCTTAACAGACCTGCACTTGGTGGGGCTGTCCATGCATATTTACTTCAGTGAAGGCTCATTTGATCATCAGCATTGGTAGTTTATCATGCTGCACTCTGTGTGCCAAAAATGAAGCTGTCACTTTTTATATGTGTATCATTGAAACAAGAAATATACATTGTGCACTAGTACACTACCTTAACTCAGCTGCATAAAAAAGATTCTGGTGTTTTTTTTTTATTTCAAAACAGCTCATTTTAAAAAGGCTAGTTGTTGTTTAACTGCACAAAATACAGCATGTTAGGTTTACAAAGAGAAATGTGTTTTAGTTAAAGGGTAACAATCCACATTGAGTCATGTGTGAACATGATATACATGGCTCATTTGAAGCCCAATAATCCAAAGCAGCACAACTAGACAATTAGTTACTAAAGTTATTTTTTGACATTTTGTGATATTTAACGTATGCAAATTTACCCACGATGCATAATGACACTTTACACATAAAGAAAGCTGTCTTTTTGTTGTTGTAAAGATGATGGAGCACCATTAAAGCGGTAACCTTAGCAAGAAAGTTCTAGGTTCGACTATCAGTTTTGGGCCTTTTTAGTTTGGGTTTTTCCAACGTTAGATTAACAGATAATTGTTATTTGACCTTAGAAATGAGTGTGAGCGTCTATGGTTGTGTGTTCCATGTGTCTGAGTTGGCCCTACACAGGTTGTACCTCGCCTCTCGCTCACTGCCTGCTGGAGATAGTCATCACTCAGAAAACAGATGGATGTGTTGATGAGTCATTAACCACTAACACCTTTAGGTGTTCTGACCCAAGAAAACTCACTTAAATTAATTTACAAATTGCTACAAACAGACACTGGTCTTTGTCCCTGAGGTGATTTCTACACTATACAACCTTTACTCGTTCATGCTGAACTAAACACAATGTATTGTTCTGACTTAACTCCTGTTTGGGTTTTTATAWTATTTGTGGTTATTTTGTACTATATAATTGTTACCTTTAAGTTGTGCTCACTTTTCCCTGCCTCCGCTCCACATTCACCTGTCTTTTATCCATAATCAGCAACCTGCAATCACTCAGTAACTACATGGAGTATACCACCTTTTCCTCAGGTTTTTGTCAGATCCTTGTGTTGGTTTCTGGTTTTMTCACCTACCAGTCTGATTATTAAAGCACAGGTTTTGCTCGTGAACTTGGCTCCTGTCTGTCTGTGTTTGGGTCATTTACCATTGCATGACAAAATGAATGCTTTCAGATGGTCTATTAGTGTAGAGAAAACTATAAAACCAGAGAGTTGCTGTATTGGAGCGTGTCACCACTCTGTTTCAAACAGATGTTTATTATTTGTTTATGGGTTTTGTGTAGCCAACACAAAATGGCTTTAATTTARTTAATTTATTCAGTTAATGAGCTAAACTTTGAGGTGGTAGAAGCTGAGTGTCTTTTCCAACAAATACATTGAGGGATAACCGATTGTACAGCTATGTTTTTAAATGTATCCCATAGTGCTGGGCGGTATACCGTTTTGTACCGAATACCGGTTTTTATTTTTGTTATGATATGAATTTTTTGAATACCGGACATTCCGGTTTAAATAGCGGAACGTTTTGTCGCGGCCGCCAGTGAACTGTTGTTTCCCGGGGGACATTTTTCCTTGCTGTACCGCTATGTGCAATAGCATGCTAATGTTTGGAGCAGCTAGTTGCAGCCGCRGGTGGCGATTCTGCTGCTTATATTGACTGACGTTTAAAATCCATCCTGTTTTCGCCGTCGCTGAATGTAGTAAACACCTCTTCAGTGACGTGCACAGTTAGATTTAACGCGGTTAGTTAATATGGAGACGTTATGCTGATGGAGACTTAACGTGGTTYTATTGTGAAAAGTCTGCAGGAAGTAGTTYGTAGTGGAGTTGGAATTGACTGGTGTGAAAGGTGAGTCGTGCTGATAAGCTTTAATAAATAACATAAAACAATAAAACCCGATCATAATCTTTTCTTAACCCTCCTCCTTCACGACTGGACCAAAATGCATGACTACTGTCTCCAACCACCAGTCAGAGAAGAACAGACACAGAGGAGGGAAACAGAGACACAGACAGAGGTACTGTAAAAGAAAAAAACTCAATAAGCAGGGTTTGTACATTTTATTATCAGCTGAGCTGTGATGAAAAGGAAAATACCGTCAAATACTGTGAAACCGGTGAAAATGTTGAAAATACCGTGATATAAAATTTTGATCATATCGCCCAGCTCTAGCATCCCATTATTTATTATAGTCAGCTATAACTGTCTGTTAGCAGAATATCACGAGCTGCTAAACATGTTAGTAAAACTCTGCAGAAGCAACTGTTGACTGCATGTGTAAAACTAATAAATATTTAATTAAGTGTGTCACTATAACTAAAGAACCTTAGTTACACAAAAACGGCTACAACTCAATCAATTTTACCAAATTGTGCAAACAATCATGTTGCTGAGTCACCCTCAACACATTTTCATAAAGCTAATACATTTCCAGTTATCTCATGATGTATGATGTCATTTACAGAGTTTGACCAAAACAGCTGTAACTATGTCTCTTCTCAGCATTAGATGATTTTAGTTTAAATCTCCAGCGTGGAAGACAGTGGGCAATCTGCGTTCCTTCAAGGACTTCCTTCTGACAACCCAACAACTTCTTCACCCAGAATCAGAACAAAATAAAAACAGCAATCCTGTCTTGAACATAAAAGTGAAACACTAGCTATRTTTACATGCACRAAATGTTTTGATCGGATTGGAATATATTYGGATTAAATAACCCGAATGYRCTGTTTACATGGACACAATCCGATCATGAAAAGTGTTTACATGCACCGGACTTTTATGCGGAATAAAATCCAGACATGCGCAGTGTTGTAAACTTTCAGCTCTACTTCCGTGTTACAAACATAAACAAAGCTCCACTGTGCGCTCAGGACGGACCCGTGTCAGCTTTTAATAACGTTAGAGACGTCGTTACTCCCAGTTGAGCTGCAGATGAAACAATGTGTTTTTTTTATTTTTATTTTTTGCGACACAACGTCTGCTGTTTGTTTCCTTTTTCATCTGTTAAGAGAGCGTGGAGGAAAAGTTCTGTGTAGTGTGCAGCGCAGCTGGAGTGCTGCTGCCCCACCTGCTCTAAAGAGCAGAACCGGGTGAATGAAAGTCAGAAGACATGTGCACACAGGTCAGTTTTCTACAATCAGAATAAGATGATCCGATTAAGTGTTTACATGCACGTCATTCCGATTATTAATCGGCATAACCCACCCAACTCATTTGGATTAAAAATTCATTCGTATCGAGCTCAATCGGATCAGAATAATCCGAACGGGCTGTTTACATGATGCATTTTTATTCCAAACGACCTTTTAATCTGATTACTTTTGTTCATGTAAACATAGCTAATAAGTTTAGAACTTTAAACAGAGTTCTGCAGCTCACTAACTGTATTGCTCCTGCAAACATTTAGCTTTACAGTTTTTCTGTGCAGATCCCCCAGTTTCTGTTGGAACTTCAGACCTCTGACCCAGCCTGGCCAGTGCTTGCAATGTGCTGCCAAGTATAAGCACTGATCTCTATTGCTTACATTGTGCCACACCAATATGAATAAAATATAAAAACCCCTCTCACTACAGGGTTTTCACATTAGCCTGGCTTTGTAGGTAATGTTCTTTATGCACAGATGGATGTGAGTACCTGCATATGCACGRGAATCTCAATACACATGTATGTGTACACACATCAAGAATCTTTAAGACCAAAAAGAGTCTTTGTGATTTATGAAGCATTTATACCTTAGTAACCAATCACGTGTGCACACAAAGATGCATTAATCTGCAACAAGGATTAGGCTTACTGAAACAAATATGTGTTTGAAAAGGATACAGTCCTGGTTTCAATTTCAATAGCTCATTTAACCCTTATCTGTCCAAATCCTTGGGGCCTATTCTATGTTAATTGGATCTACATTGCACTAGCATTGGGGGTGTTAACAAGCACAGCCTATGAATATTAATTACCCTGAAGTTTTCTGCACAGGAAAGACTTCACTGATACATATTAATTCTATGAAGTTTTTAAAGTAGTGCTCTCATTAAAAATGAATAGGCACTGCTCTTGAATGTTTTCCCAAGAGAAATTGTGCATCCTTAAGTCTATCTTTAATAAATTGGGTCAGATTGGTAATGCTTAAAGAAAAGCTTCTCCTTAAAATGGCATTATTATTCAACTTAAATGTAAACATTCCAATCTGCTGAAGAAAGCCTCTTGTTTAAACTGTGTTTTGACAAAGGCCATTAAAGCAAGTCATGTAAGTGTGTACTTTCCCCAACCCACAGCCTCCCGAGGCCCTGTTAAAACGGTTACTTATTTACAACGCTAAACACACAAGTTGCTCAGCTAAACAGCACTAAATTACTCCGTGTGCCCGTGTGTGCAAGAACGAGGATTTGTGTGTGTGTTTCTTGATGTGGAGCATCCAGAGGCTGCTGTTGGCAGTAGTTTAAATAAAACATTGAAGATGCATTAGTCCTCTGGCTAACTGAGGCCTCCCTCTAAGCCATTTAATACTGAACTGATGCAGACGTGTTTCCCAGTCTGCCTCCAGCCAGCTGCCTCAGACACCTGCTCAAAGTTTAGAGTTGCCCACTTCAGCACAAACACTCACACCGTTGGTCATCAAAGAGCATCCGGGCGCCGCACAATGAGAGCCACTTCACTCCTCCTAATGATACCAGCGTACACAGGCAGCACTCACACACTCAAGTCTTTCACAGGTTTCTTTATTCACTGTGAAGCATTGTTTATTTACATATTTGTTTTTAGAATAATACCTCTTAGATTTTAATACACGAAAAGAGACTAAGATAAAAAATTTTTTTTAAAAAGTCCACTTAATTTATGAATTTACAATTATGGCAGTTTATTAAAAAGAGCTTTACTGGAATTTGCCTTTTGGAAGAATCTAAATCTCTGCAGAACTTTGTCTTTATGGTTTGTAGCAAATGTGTCAGCTAAARTCTTCCTGCTAACTGTTGGTGCCCTAGAGACACGCTTTTCACTCTCTAAAACAACTAAAAAACAAGTGAATGTGCAAGCTAACATTGTTAGATTGCTCTGTTAGTGAGGGGCATAGGATTTACTGTATTTCTAGTTTTTGTGGTGAAATTAAGTTGATCCATTCAAAGAGGATGATTTTGAGGCTTTTTGAGCTTTGGTGAGAGATCTGTGAGCGCGCTCGAGTGTGCACTCCTATGTGTGTCCGTTCTGATTACGGCAGTGTCAAATAATTCCTGTTATCCCCCTCCTGCTGCCCACATAAGCAGGGTGTGTAAACAGGATGTCAACCCCAGCAACCCTATTTTAAACTAGGAGCTTCGGCACAGATGCAACCTGTGCTTCATCTCTTCCCAGCTGAAGAGCGGCAGCTGGAGGTAGACTCAACAAAATGGATGAGTTCACAGGCTGGCTGTCTTGGAAGGCTTCCATAAGACAAAGCAGAGGTGCTGGGTGGTTTATCTCCCAAAACCTCATGAACAAAACTTGGGTGAGAAAAGGATTGGAAAAAATTGCACCTAGACTAAAGATCTTTTTTCACAATAAAAAAAGGCATGCCATTGTGTTTAAAACAGAACATGATTCAGGAGAGGAAAAAGTAAACCTTAGTAAAAACAGTCATATTTCAGTGACAGGGACTGWTTTTTTCTTTCCCTTTAATAATTATTTCCCTTTTTTTCCAACATGGCAACACATCACGGTTCAATTTTCACCTCCATCTGTATGATTATTAATCAGATCACACATCAATTGCTAGAACCAGCAAAGAAATTCAGCCTGTAATAAAACTGTCATGTGCTGCGGTATAAAGACAGATGTTGCCAGTTGTGTGATAACATAATTAAACTGTTCTGTGAGGGATTCCATAAAATTATTCAAATTGGACGAGCACTATCATTTTACCAATAAGCAATTTAGGGCAATATGCAGTGTCATAACACTGATGTTATCCTCTCTCGCAGATTTTCCAATAAGCTGGAGCCTCTGTCTGGCCTCCTGTGGCAATATGAACAGTATATATGAAGATACCTGAGCACTCCTGGAGATGGAGGAATATGAGAWGTGAGACTGCTGGGATTCTTCCACTGAGAGCTGCTGTGCACAAACTGTATGTGAGTGAGACAAAAAGTTCCAAGTAGGAAGTGTTAGGTGATCAAAGAGCAGCCAGAGCAAAGAAACCTTTATTACACAAGGTAAATATTCGGGATTGCTCTGCTCCTACAACAGCTATGATATTCTACAGTCAGTTCAAAAGTGCATGGATAAGGCTATTTTTTCCTCTCTTATTTATGTGTGCAGACACAGCTTGGTCTTCTAACTCCCTGATCTCCTCTCTGACTTGCTGCTATAGGCCTCCACATACTGTACTCCATCCAAAGCCCAACAGTCGACAAGCGGTCACATGATTGCTCCATGTTTGTTTTTGCACACACCTTTCCTAGTCCCTGGGACGCATATCACCAAGCTCCTGGGAAACCCCTCCCACGGGGGCATACATCACTGCACTGGGTTTCTTTCCACTGGAGTACACTTCAGAAAAAGAAACAATGTAAGATATCCACYKTTATTTGTCCACAAATCTGTCCCAAATAAAATGCCACAGTTTTTGGCAAACAGATTYGTCAGTGCACGTCTGTTTTTATCTCCATTCATGAGKTTTTGGCCGTTTGACTATCTTTATAAATGTCTGCTTSCGGCCGGTACAGCTGTTGGCAGYGGTGGGCAGCGCTAATTCAAAAGTTAGTTGCGCAAATTCTGAAGAATTATTAAGGTTCACAATTTCTAAAGWGCATCTTTCCAATAAAACTTAGCRGAAGCTAAATCTAAAGTAGATGTTTGTCTCAGAGTTCACAAGAATACATTCCAGTGATAACATGAGACATTCTTGCATAATACTGCCAACTACAGTAGATGCACAGTCATTTATTTTCACAGCATTRCACATATCACAGCAGTTTGGGGAGGTGATTTGTTGAAACAGACTTTTGACTCGTGGTTTTAAATAAACAGTTGTTGTGGATTGCAAGTTCTGCTGCTTTTTGGTAATTTTCTTATGTTCATGGGAGGGCTTTGGTAAGAAATCATGCAGGATATATTAGTTATTTTTAACTGTTTATTGTAGAATGGAAAATATACATTC
>NW_013952460.1:1106324-1109384 GCF_001266775.1 Austrofundulus limnaeus
ATCGTAGGCATGCTGTACACGCTTCTACCCAGAACCATCAGAGAATAGGTACAAAACAGGTGGAGAAAGGCTGGAACTGGGAGCAGCACACAGTGCCATAGCTCCAACTGCTTCCTGCTACACAAAGAATTGTGGGAACTCTCTATTATTTGAAAACTTGAAAGACARTCTGCCAGAGTATATAGTTTTGTGAATAAACACACGTTTTGAGGGGGTGCTGTTTCCATATGATGGAAGATAATACTGATGGAAATATAATAATACAAGCAATATTATATCGCTGTGAGTTCAGACAGTTTTCTTTCTCCACTGTGGAAAACAAGGGCAATAAAATTCAATGAAAAGTTTAGTTTAGCTCCTCTCCATCCATCCATTATCTTCCGCTTTATCTGAAGTCGGGAAGTTGGGGCAACAGCTTGAGCAGGGAAGCCTAGACCTCTCTTTCCCCAGCCACCAATTCCAGCTCTTCTGGGAGGACTCCAAGGCGTTCCCAGGCCAGCCGAGAGACATAGTCTCTCCAACGTGTCCTGGGTCTTCCTCAGGGTCTCCTCCCAGTTRRACATGCCTGAAGCRCCTTCCTAGCAGGAGGCATCCTTSCTGGATGCTCAAACCACCTCAAATGGCTTCTCTCGATGTGGAKGAGCAGCAGCTGTACTCTGAGTCTCTCCTGGATAATTTAACTTCTCACCCTATCTCTAAGGTAGAGTCCAGCTACCCTGTGGAGAAAACTCATTTCGACCGYTTGTGTCCGCGATCTTGTTCTTTCGGTCACTACCCAAAGTTTGTGACCATAGKTGAGTGTAGGAACATAGACTAATYGGTAAACAGAGAGCTYTGCCTTACAGCTCAGCTCCCTCTTCACMACAACAGACCGGTACAAAGTCCGCAAATCTGCGGAAGCTGCACAGTCTATCAATCTCACTCTWCAKTCTTCTCTCACTCATGRACAGGACCCCAAGATACTTGAACTYCTCCACTTGAGGCAGAACTTCACCCACAACCCGGAGAGAGCAATCCACCTTTTTCCGATTGAGGAYCTTGGAGGTGCTGATCCTCATCCCAGCTGCTTCACACTCAGCTGTGAACTGCTCTAGTGTGAGCTGAARATCCTGGCTCTATGACGCCAACAGATCCAAATMATCTGCAAACAGCAGAGAAGAAATCCTGAGGTCACCAAACCGGACTCCCTCCGCCCCCTGGCTGCACCGAGAAATTCTGTCCATGTAAGTTATGAACAGGATCTGTAACAACAGGCAGCCCTGGCAGAGTCCAACTCCCACTCTGAAKGGGTCTGACTTACTACCAGSAATGCAAACCAAACTCTTGCACCACTTGTATAGACACTGAATGACCCATAACAACGGGCCCACAATCCCAAACTCACGTAGCACCCCCACAGTACTGTATATCTCGAGGAACATGGTTGAATGCCTTCTCCAAGTCCACAAAACACATGTAGACTGGATTAGCAAACTCCCATGAACCCTCAATGACCCTAGTGAGGGTAAAGAGTTGGTCCAGTGTTCCATGGCCAGGATGTAACCCACATTGTTCCTCCAGAATCTGAGGCTCGACTATCGATCAGACTCTCTTCTCCAGTACCCCCGAGAAGACCTTACCAGGGAGGCTAAGGAGAGTGATGCCCCTGTAATTGGAGCTCATCCTCCAGTCCCCTTTTTTTAAAAAGAGGAACCACCATCCCAGTCTGCCAATCCAATGGCACTGCCCCCGATGTCCATGCGATGTTGCAAAGGCGTGTCAACCAGGACAGCCCCACAACATCCAGAGCCTTGAGGAAATTAGGGTGGATCTCATCCACCCCTGGAGCCCYGCTGCCATGGAGCTTTTTAAGTACCTCAGCGACSTCGGCTCCATTTATGGACAGACCAGCCCCAAAGTCCTCAGACWCTGCTTCCTCCATAGAAGACGTGCCGGTGGGATTGAGAAGGTCCGAGAAGTATTCCTTCCACCTCCATTACTCAATTTTAAAATTAGAAAGTGCAAATCCGCACATCGTCTGAAAACATTAGTAAAACCCCTAAAGCGCAAAAAAGAAATTTAGGTCCGCCATTAGTGCATTTGTGCTTTAGGGGACTAGTTCCCACCACTAGCAGCTGGATTCTGGAGGCRAGTAGCTGAATCAAAATTTAGCRTCCAAGMGCTTTCAGCATAAACAAACAWGCCCACAAACTTCTGACCAATCTAAAGATCTCCTGGCAGGTTGTGACAARAAGGGGTGGAAGACTAGAAGCTGTGAACAAAATGATGCGATTTTCGTCATGCAACTGGGACAATGAGAGTGGATATCAACTGTTTGGATGGAGTATGTGGAGGCCTTTACTCTTTCAGTTTGACTTTTAGTATATAGGATGAACTCCATATCAGAAATCAGCACTTGAAGGCCCTGCTCTCAGCATGCATCTGTCACTGAAAACCTGTAGGGTTAACTATGTGTGACTTTTTTTTTCTAGCTTGAAAGAACATAGCTTGTTGACGGTGAATAAAAAGGAGCATTTTCATCTTCCGAAGCCTCTGCAGGGGACCAAGTATTGCATTATGCAAACGAAAAATGTGTGCCTACTCAGCTTTTTCTGCAGCCGCTTTAAAGCGTGTCACACGCAACACGACTCAACCAGAGAGGAAAAAAAAATAACCACAACTTTATAACACAAAATCTTCTCGTAAAAAAGCACAACAAAAACAAAACTTAGAAAGTGACTATTTATCAAGGTACCCTGGATGGATGTGTATTCATTAGAAATTATCTATCTCTGTTTAGTGTGTGTGTGTTTCACTAAAAAAAAAAGAAGAAGAAGACAAAACATTTTATCGCAGTTTATTAAAAGACTTGTTTTACAACACAAAATATTAATGGTTAATGCTGTACTCCAGGGGTCATCAACAATTTTTGCTCAAAGGGGAAAATTTCTTAGGATGCACAGCTACATTTCAATTAGCCATGTTTCACACAATTATAATTGTTTTTTATTATAATTTAACTCATGTTGTTATATTATAATTTGAATCTGCCATTAGTTTTATTTTTCAAAAATCTTGAAC
>NW_013952460.1:1110488-1112768 GCF_001266775.1 Austrofundulus limnaeus
CAAAACAAAACAAAACAAAACCATGCGGTAAAAAACAATAGGGCTTCCCACTGCTTCACAATTCAATTAAATTTATTTATATAGCGCCAAGTCACAACAAATGTCTTAGGGCACTGTACACAAAAACAATAAATCTAAAGAAGCCAGCAGATTGTTGAATCTTCACTTCATCACAGTCTCCAATCCTGAGCAAACAGTGGAGAGGAAAAACTCCCTTTTAACAGGAAGAAACCTCCAGCAGAACCAGGCTCAGGACAGGCGGCCATCTACCTTGACCGGCTGGGTTTGGAAAGAGACACAGACAAACATAGAAGGCCTAGTGACAGTTTACAGTGCTCAGGCCTGAAATTAGGGCTGGGCAGTATGACCTTAAATTCATATCACAGTATAAACTGAACTCCTTCACAGTAACGGTATATATTGCGGTAGAAATTCATCATAAAAAGTAAAGATAATGTAATTTTTAGAGCATTTTTTGCAGAAAACTGTAATCTTAATCAAACCCAGCATTTTTGCTTTAATATCTGCCTGCCAAACAATGAGCTTCTGCCTGCTGAACTGATCAGCTGCTGCTCTGCTGCRCGCTCATCTTCATCATCTTCATCATCAGAGCAGAAGCCGACTTTACATTTGCAAGATGGATTTATGACTGAACGGATGTCCACGTCTTTTTTTAACCATCTCTGTGAGTAACAATACTTWAAAAAAAACAAGTTTTTTTTCTCCRRCAATTGGGTGTGGAAAAACTACAGTTGTTAAAGCTTCGCTCTGCGCGACGTGCAGCAAGAGGAGAGGAGAGGAGAGGGAGGAAGAKATTACCTGCGACACGACATAACTTTTCTACAGTGGGAGGGGTAAATTKTGWGGATTTATCCTCTCTATACCTGTTTTAAAACGCTAGAATTTCTTCATTATATTTCAAACTCCTCCTGCTCAGTTGTCTCTGCACTCGCAGCCCTGTTGACACAGGTCTGATGACGTAATGAYGAYAGGACGGTAGAGGGTAAATTTCTACCGTAGGCCAACTTCATACCGTTTCTACCGTCTACCGCTTATACCGCACAGCCCTACCTGAAATATACATATGTTCACCCATTTCAAGGCAAGCTTCCAGGCAACAGTGTGGTGGCTCTTTCTCCATCAGAATAGACGGAGCACACTCTGGGCATGATTTTACTCTTTCATCACAGTGACATTAAATATCTCCATATATAAATTAATAGTTTAAGTGTTAAACTACTGTTAGAAACTAAACGAGATGAACTTTCAGAAAAATCATCATCATTGAGAGCTAACGAGACTAGCAACTTAGCTCCATGCAGCGCTCTTCAAAGTCGGCAGAAAACTCAACAACACCAGTACGTATCCTCACTACAACTATTTTCCAGCTCAGAAAACAGTTGATAAACAATGAAATTATCCTCAGCAGGGTTTGTTTTAAACTTATCTACARTCCTTTCCTCTTTAAATTTCCCTCTCTTGTCWCAGCTCAGCTACTTTCTTCTCCTACCAGTACGTACACAAGTATGTGGGACACATAGATGTAGTCTGCATTCTTATTGGTTGAAACACATTAGGACCTACCAATGTTTTGGTTTGGGAGGCTGTCCATCTTTCCTCACCTCCATCATTTCTTTAAGAGGCACCMTCATTTTATGTGTTACACCAACTTCACTGCAGTCTTTTCAACTGAGAATTCCTATTGCCACAAACATACCCGGCAAAAATGTATCTAATTATTGATTTTACATTGTCAAAATTGACAACTGCTGGGTACATTTGATGGTATTTTAATGATTTAATACTTCACAAATCAAATGTAAGGAGTGTGCTGGCCAAATATGACTTGGGGGCCACAAAAAAAAAAAAAAAAAACTAAATGATAACACAACACACAAACAGGTGGAGCACAACTGATCATAAAAAAAAAAAACAGGAAACACCAGCAGGGAGGAGAACATAACAAAAAAACAGCATCAGCTAGAATGAATAAAAAGTCCCTAATGTTACCAACATTAGTGTCGCAATGTGTTTATCTGACAACTGCAGCTTCATAACACAACTTCCTGTTACAAAATCATTTAAATCACAAAACAGGCGATTGCAAAAGCACCACTCCTTCRTACAATTGTTTGGTGTTTTGTCCCCCACCCCCCTCCCCCCACAGTATCTTCACTTCCTCATGTGGATAACGTTAAAACCACAACTTCTGTGATGCAAACAAAAGAAAGAAAATAAACACTCAGATTCTAGGGCAGACACTTAGTACAACTGTACAGC
>NW_013952460.1:1112778-1124842 GCF_001266775.1 Austrofundulus limnaeus
ATACTAGACTGGTATGCCTGCAGTCCAGACCTGTCTCCCACTGAAAAGGTGTGGAGCATTATGAAATGCAAAATACGACAACGGAGACCCCAAACTGTTGAGCAACTGAAGTTGTTCATCAAGCAAGAATGTGAAAGAATTCCACCTTCAAARCTTCAACAATTAGTGTCCTCAGTTCCCAAACACTTATTGAGTGTTGTTAAAAAGAAAGGTGATGTAACACAGAGGTAAACATGCCCATGTCCCAGCTTTTTACAACGTGTTGCAGGAATTCAGCTCAAAATGAGTGAAAATTAAAAAAATAAGGTTTATCTATTTGAACATTAAATATCTTGCCTTTTGAAGTGAATTCAACTGAATATTGGTTAAAAAAAGATTTGCAAATCATTATATTCTGTTTTTATTTATGTTTTACACAACGTCCCAACTTCATTGGAATTGGGGTTGTATATTATATAAAAGTTTACAAAATGCACAAAACCATTCATAAGCACAGAATAAGATAATTAKAACATAATGAATCTCAGAGTTCTTCTAATAGTAAAACCTGCACAATTTCAACATCATTTCTCTCAGAAAAAAAAGTCAGGCAGAGTATTTTTCCCCTCCCTTAGTTCTTAACAAACAGTATTTGACTTACTAATAGAGATGCTTAAATCAAGCTTATGGTCTACTTCCCTCAAATTTGACTAGTCCACAAGATGAATTCCCCTGTCAGGATCAAGATGATCAAACAGATTACAATTATTTCATCCCCCATCTTTATTAATGAGGACTGTCTTTCATAGTTATGTTCCCTAATAAGAATAAATGATATGTCACTGCCAGGTTTGTTGTTCTCTCTCACTCAGGGGACTCTCAGACATTTTCACTTTGAGTCTAAAGAACATTTTAGATTGATTTTTACACCACCCTAAAGGAGTAATAGCATCTAGGATGTTTTGTGGAGAACAAAGGAAAAGGGGACCCTCTGTGTGTCAGTTAGAGGTGTACAAGTGAAGGCAGCAAATAAAGCTTTAAAGAAAAGACTGTGAAATGTCACAAAGCTGAAAAGTTATCAAGTGGTTGAGAACAGAGTGTAACACCCCAAGAACAATTAGCAAGGTTCATGGTGTGTGAGTGAAAAAGACCTGGGTTAGTGAAGAGGGACAAAAACGCACACTGCCTGCAAGTCGTGCCAGTAACACTTGGCTGCTAAGTAGCCTGTTGAAGTCCCTGAGAGTAGCCGTGTTTCCATCCAATTCTAATTCGAATTTTGAGCAAATTTTYAAAATTTCGCAAAACGGAAAGAACAAATAAATGCGAATCAGACGTGTTTCCATCAACTGGCTTCAAGCAAATCAGTTACGTCAGACGCATGCGTGTAGTAAACAGGAAGTAAAAGTCGTATCTCAGGAAAATGGAGAGAAGTTATCAGGAATGTGTTGCTACTATCAGGAAAATTGTACTTATTCTGTCATATCAACTAGTTCTGGCGATGTTACATGATGTCTGGAGACGTTGATAAAGAAATGCATTTTTTTTCACATTACGGGGATAACTGAGAAGATGCCGACAGCAGGAGGAAGGTCCAGCTCCCAGTYGCAGCTGCAGTCGCTCTGGTACCGGTTTCGGACAGACATCGGGAACAACAGATCAACATGTGAGGTAAATGTTCACTACGTCAGAACAGATTCGACAAATGTGTTTCCATCTCTCCTTTTGAGCATTAACTCTTTTTCGAAAAAAAAAAAAAACATCTCAAGCGGGCATATCAACTTTTATGCGAATTAGAGGAAGGTTTTTTGAATCAAGCCATTTCCATTCACCTTTTCTGATGTGACACTTCAAAATGCACATTAAAAMACCCTGATGGAAACACGGCTAGTGAGACATATCACCCTTTGTCTTAATCTGTTAATCAATATTTCATACTCAGATTAAACTCTCCCACAGGCTTTATAACATTAACCAACAAATCTGTTCATGAAGTAAAAACTAAGGTCGTGTGAACTAGTCCGGTAGACTCGATTAGATTTGGGAACAACATTATAACATTTGTTTACATTTTCAGCTGGTGCGGTTCGCTTTCACAAAGTAAACCCTGTGAACAACCTGTTCAACTCGTTGCCTGTGGGGGGCGCTGCACCAAGAACCACTGA
Organism: Austrofundulus limnaeus; assembly: GCF_001266775.1. Lineage (NCBI taxonomy): Eukaryota > Metazoa > Chordata > Actinopteri > Cyprinodontiformes > Rivulidae > Austrofundulus > Austrofundulus limnaeus. Next base: position 1,114,920 of record NW_013952460.1, read on the forward strand.
AGGAATCAACATAAAAACCTCTGAAGAAGACACTGAGCACAACTTCCTTCTTGGTGAAATGTAAACCAAGTTAGATTGAGGTCAGATGTTAGCCGTTGTAGGATTTCTTTTTTGGCAAATGTTCCAAACAAAACTCCTCAAYACTGGACCCAGCATGAGCCGAAGATGAGGCAGAGCAACATGGAGAAGGTTGATTTTCATACAAGGCGGCTGAGGCGGCTCCATATAAGGAGGCATGCACTGAAGAGCACATCCAACTTCACAGCAGGGATGTCCACTTTACTGAAAATGTGCGAGTTATATGAGAAACTTTATTACTCATTAGTCTGCTTCCTTCTTTTGGAGTGGTTTCCAGTTGCTTTGCATTCACATAGGCATTCGAACCACACGAGTTCACGTCAATCAAACCAAGACCTAGGATTGTAGGTGGAGCAGACATCGCTTTTTTGGTCCGCATCAGAGTTTGAATATGTATTCAAACCAAATGAATTGGACCTTCTGGGCAAACAAACTAGAGTTTGATTAAAGCGGACTAAACAGGGCTGGTGTGAAWACACCCTAAAAAGACCTGCAAYTTATTAAACTTAAATTAAAAGACTTGTTTTACTTAATTACAGAGATCATATTAGAAGTGGTCCTATTCTAGTTGGCAGACTTGACTTCATCCTGTCTTTGAGTTAAGTGCAGATCCATGACAGTTTTTGGATACGTTCTCACTCATTCTGCCTCACATTTATCAAAGTTTTAACCCCATTGTCTTTACAGAGCAAATTACAATGTGCCCCTGGCAAAAAATGAGGGAAAAAGTCAACAGGAATTAAGTTTCAGTGCAACTGTTTACTCAACTGTGGCCTGCAGTTATTGAAATTTTATCCATGGTTTTGTGTGACTACTGCCGTAATGAATTCAGTATGGCTGTGATTTTCTCGCTGAAGACATGCTCATGCTGAGCCGAAATAAAGAATGGGTGGGATCTGGGATCAGTGTCTGGGATCTGGAATTGGTGAAGTGGGTATGAAGAGCAGATCAGGAGAATCCTTGAGGTTTTACAACACAAGATGGAAGAGCAGGACACACACAGACCCGTCCTTTCTGCCAAATTTCCAAGCGTAAAATTTGTTCTTACAAACACACCCGTGCAGTGTTGTGTAAATATAGAAAGATGAAATAAAGAAAAAGCTAAACCTAATTTCATATTTGTTTATGCCCTCATTGTTGGGTGTGAGGTAAAAACAAGCCCAGTCTTAGAAACAGAAGCCATCAAATCTGACATCTAGAAGTCATTTAAACTGAACAAAACATAAATAAATAAATAAATAAATAAATAAATAAATAAATAAATAAATAAAGCATAGAAAGAGTCAAAAGTCTGTAGTGCATCACGTAAATACTGCCCCTGTTGTTTATTATCCCTTGAATGTCATTAAAAGTACAGCTCCTTGGTAAAATTGAGATCTAACTTCTGTTATGAAACCTTAAGAGGAAAAAACTAAACAATCACAGGACACCAGTACTGGACTCCTTACACTAACTGCACATCCATTTCAGGATTCAGTTTAAATGTATTGTTTGTTTTTGGCACTGTTTATTACAAAATAGAGGTGACACTGCTTTTTTGTACATTTTAAATMTTTTTTTATGTTTTTTGTAGTTCATATTTATTGCTGATTTACTATGTCTGATTTTATTATTCTGACCCTGTAAAGCTCGTTACTCAACTAAAGATATTTCATTTATGTCAAAAAACAAAGAAACTTTGACTTGACTGCTAAAAATATTACAAACGAAAAACTCAACTTTCGAGTCACAGATATTAAAACATCTTTTTACGACCACAACTTAGCCACAGCACAGCAAGCTCAAAGAACATCAAAGCATATTCTGGATCATTTTATTACAGAAGATTTCAAACCCAATGGTGTCACATTAGGTCACGGCTGTATTTGCATTGTGTTGTGAAGTAAAAATTATTACTTAAAACGCCTTTTATCTGCTGATTTTCTCACATCCTATATGTTGAAAAATCAGGTAGTAGCATTAAACACTAACAAGAATATAAATACTGTTTCTCCTTTTGCAATTAAAAAAAACTTTATTTTTTAAAAATTTAGTGCGTAAAGACAGCTGATCAATACTATGTTTAATAAAAGACTTTTTTTATTAGTATTTCTATGTGAAATATATGTTAAAACCTGAGATCAACTGCCCATTACATTATGACCACCTACCTAGAATTAAGCCTTTTTGCCACCAAAATATTTCTGACAACTCAGAACATAAGCAAACAACATCTGAATCTTAAACAATTATGTTAACAGATCAGTTAGAAGCTGATGATTGTGGGGACAGGTCTCTGAAATGGGTTTTGCTTCCCACTGATGCCATCCAATAAGCATTTAAGAATCTGACAGAGTGGGTGAACACCTTGCACTTTCTGTTGTCACCTGCAGTCGCAGGCCTCTGAGATACTACCAACAGGGTACATGAGAAACTTTGTTACTTTACAGTTTTTGTGGGGACCACTGCAACTGTTCAGACGGAAGGGTCCTACTGAAGGGGAGTGCTATTACCAGGTGGGTGGTGGTAGCCTGGTAAAAACCAGACCCTGTCCTTCACTCTGCTTCGTACAAGGGTCTGGACTCGCTGCTATTGAGAAGTGATTCTTGCTGGAGGCGTGGCCTCTGCTGAAGCATGTGTGTGTGTGTTGCTGTGACGGAGGCTAAGCTAAGAAGCTAACCAGAAATCGCGAGCGCTGTAAACAACCCTACTGAGAGGAGAGAAGTACCGAGCCGAACGTGACAACTGTAAATGAGAGCTGCTGGTTTGTCAGACAAATTTAATTTAATTTGGAAGCCTTATCAACACAGACTGGCTTCATTCACTTCCTCCACTGCCGTATGCTAAACTAACTAGCAGACACTGCGCAGAACATTGACGTTCTGTTCTCTGATTGGTTCAGCTAAAAATCTGCCAGCGAAATCCTTGACTATGGGAGAAGTCCCAGACGGAGCAGTGAAGGGAAACTAGAATTGAGTGGAGCTGCATAGGAAGCCAAGGGCCAGGCTAAGGTGGTGGGTGTGTGATTGGTCAAATACAGATTTTTGTGTGGTAAGTAACAAAGTAACGTACTTTACGCCAGGATTCAGACTTTCCAATTACACAATGTTATGGCTAACTGGTGCATCTACAATGTTATAATTCTTACTGTGTGCTTTTATTCCACATGCAGTTTTTTTGCAGATGTAATATGAGACAAAAATACTGATTAATATAATTGTGCTTAATAGTATCTGACTTTAAGGTCATATAAATACCATGATGCTTCTTCATATAATAAATGATAAAACTGAGTTCTCAGGTTTTCTGCTCTGTATGAAACACTGTACTGTTTCCTTCATGCTCCACACTGCAGGACTGTTCCTCTCCTTGWACACATCCTGATAGATGTGCTGTGACAACAGACAACAGCAAAGAGCCTGTGCATCATCACCAAACAGCTCCTGACAACAACCCTAGTTGTGCTGTCGGATAGACCAAGATAGCAGCAGACACACTGATCTTTTCAGTGCCGTTTCCTTGAACACACTGTCGTGTGCCACATATAATGCTGACACCAACAGAAAGAGCATGTCTGTTCGCCTCAGGTCTGCGATGACAAAAAATATTCCAGCTTCAGCTACGGCGCGCATCTCCGCACCTCAACGGTTAACACAACAGAGCGTGGCATTAGTTGTGAGTGTGAGGTGTGTTTACATGAGCCAGAGGGAAATGCTGTCATCCATCATGACATMGTCATTTTAAAACTGTCTACAAAATCCTGTAGCACCTATGTACCTAAAAGACAATAATAAATATTTTAGCAAAATGCAGATGCTGCATGCTACGATAAACACACTCACAACCAAACACACAAAAAGCACTTCCCCTTCCTAAAATATTCAAAACGGGCCTGAATATACATAAATAATCATAATAATGTGTTTACTTATGAGATGTACTTTGAGGTGGAATTAAATATTTACGTGGCACTTTCAGCAGTGGATTGAACCTGCTGTTGACAGGATCTAATAAAGTGAGGACAGGTGTGAAAAGAGGACTGGTGTACCTGGTGCTGCTGGAGATTCAGGAGATCCACAGCGGTCACATCCACTGATGGCGTGGCACTTTTGGGCCGACCCTCCCTGGGCACGCCTTCCCCGTTTGCAGCTCCGCTCTGATTGGCTGGTCCRTTGCTTGTCACCTCGGTCCCAGATTCTTGCATCATGACTTAAAAACCTGAGAGGAGGACAGAAAAACAGAAAACAGGAACAGCTGTTAAAACAYGCAGCCATGAGGTCACATTTCAGTGGACCAAACTACAAACATCTGTTGTATCCTTCCCACACCATTATACTTTAGGTTTCCCCTGTTGGTTTGTGCTTCTCTGCGTCTCGTTTGCTTGCTTGCAACAGTGAGGTGAAACTCTCCCAGTCTGCCTCAGTAGTGCACTGAACTCTTCTTGATTTTGTTGTTTCTGTTGCAAACTCTGAGCAGTTGATAAGTGCTTACTTACTTATCAGGAGACGTGAGCGGGGCTCGGGTTTTGTTTGTGTTCTCCAATACAGAGTGTGTGCCGGGGTGTGGTGGAGGGGCTGAGGTCCAGCACACATAGGAGAGGAACCCAACCTGAGCAGAGTGGGAGCAAAGGAGCCCAAGAAAACACTGGACCTCCAAAACAAAACACTTTCTATGGAAATGGATATATTTACTTGCATGGCTCCCAGAAGAACCGCTGCAGAATGGCTTTTTAATGGGAAACAGGGCCACTGTGTGAGGCCTGCCAAAGGATCTCCTTGAGAAACATCCAATATGAAGCCACGCGAAAAAAAGACTAATCCAGGAGGAGTGCTCAATTAACACCAAAATACAAGTCTGAATATAAATAACCCTTTTGGAACTGGAAAAATAAAATTCTGTCTTTCRTGATTTAATCTAAGTCCAGAGGATCACATACAAATACCAGCAGTGTTGTTTTAAGAATAAATGCATGCATAATGTAAAAAAAAKTGTCAGCATCAGTGTTAAAAACCAATATATAGATATTTGTTGCTTCCTCCGTTGTGTTTTTGGATGCACAAAATCCAGACAGACCCCCCCACCCCGCCCCCATATAACCCACCACCTCACACACACACACACACGCACTTCCTTTGTGTCTCAAGGGGTAAGCTCCAGTGACACTAGTGCATATCTGCGCTTGTGTTCCTCAAATCAGCAGAATGATTTACAGCTATTGTGCGCTGGTCACGGGCCTCATCGGCACAACGCGTCTTGCCTCCCAATTCCAGATCAGTTAATGAAGCTGACCAAGTCAGGCAGGAGCAAATTAACTTGGCTGATTAATTATTTATATGAAGCAGAATAAATGSCTTTAAAATACTGTGTGTCACCATAGAAGAATGTGAAAATGGAAACTAAACGCAGATTTATGAAGTCACATTTAAGGCATGTGATAGGAACGGCCATCGCGAGTGTATATGCACTGAGCTCTGGTACACAGGCAGAGGGGTCTCCAGAGATCAGATCTAAACAAGATGCAGGCTCTCTCAGACACCACGGGGACACACACTCAGAGTGACAGATGGGAAATTGAGGCTGACAACTTGTCWCACAAGAATATTTACAGAGCATAGGTGAGATAATGATCTAGATGTGGGATTACAAAAAAAAAGTCTGATAAGCAGAGCTGCACTTTTAAACCCTTGTTTTCGAGGAGTTTTCCAGTATAGAATCATTTTTAGTAGTTTTAGACTAAAACTGTCCCCAAATAAAACTCAAAGTAAAAGTGCACTGTGGTTTTATGTCTTCTCCACTTTAGAAACACGCTTTCAAGAAGCATAACTGCATGAGTGATCTGACACTGTGGCCTGTATTTCGGTTCAGCTGTGTGTCACAACGCCCCCACACTTTTTGGGCCCGTCTCTGCAGCCTGGCCCGCCGTACGGATCCCGTTCTCTGGGATGGACTAGAGCCGGCCCCCCTTTCCAACTCCAGACAGATGTTGACCTGGCTCACCCCTTTCAGTCTGGCACAGCCTCTCTCCATAATAGGATTTTCTAAACAAGGAGTGAGCAATAGGAATACTGTGGGATGAGAAGCAGCCGGCCACCAACTCCATCTACAGGCCCTCGCTTGCACCAGCGCTGAGATACCAATTAGAAATGTGCGTTTCAGAACTAAATTAAATGTCATTTRAAGTAAACCATGTGCAGACAGTTGAAAAAAAGGATCTTTTTCTTTTTTTTACTGAATAAAATGGGTTGAAAATAATGCTTATAATGCATGCACTGCAATCCCATGCACAATTTTCATAATTGTAATGGAGAGGCCTAAGTTTCCAAATGCACAGCATCTCCAAAAGTAATCAAGAGAATGAGCCGCAGGGCTATTTTAATGTATGCAAAACTAGTGACCCACAATAAAAGGAGAGAATGGCTACAATGAATGCAAAGTAATGCGTGCACGCTGGGAAGCGGCACTGATGAGGGGACGGCTAAAATTAACACCCAATTAATTTTCGAATTGACAAACAAATGAAACCCATAAATCTACTTTCTCATTAATTTTACCACAGAATAATTCAAAGCTGCAATATCATGAATGAAAAAAAAATTGGAGGGGGGGAAAAAGGAAAATGGAAAATGGGCATTATCCATCATAAATATCAAGCAGATAGGAAAGAGCATTATTAGAGAGTTGTGCTGATAACAGTGTTAATCTGTGGAGCACTGAAGCAGGCAGACCATCAGGAGCTGAAACCCRGGCAACTTGGCCGTGTGACTTGGCCCCATGTAGGTCTATTTGTCTGTTGATTTTCACTTGTGTGTGTGTGATGACTCAAAAAGCTCAAAATGTTCCTATCCGATTCATTTTTACAACAAATGAAGCATTAATTACGGGTCAAGTAGCCTGTTAAAAGCGGTGCAGTTACTGGGGTTAGATTTGCATGCTTTAAGCACAAATATTCCAGCACAAGACAACACACAAAAGGCATTTATTATTTTTAATGGAGCATGTCAGTTCAGTTTTTTTAGCAATAAGAAAAAAAATAAAAGAGGAATCAAAAAAAAATTCCAGTAGAGCAACTCATAACAGCAGATTGCAGAAACAAAAGTAACAGGGTTAGTAATTATTAGGTGCCTCGCTGAGCTTCAGGGGAAGTTACCTGTAAAACAAGTGTTTGAAACAAACCTTCAATTATAAAAAAAAAAGCCCAGTTTGTTTACTGTTTGTTTTCTTTGCTCTAACTCAGATTAGGAGGGAGTACAGTACAAGAGAAACATGTGCCTCCCACCTGACCAAGACAGGTTGAAGGTTAAGAACAGCCAGCAGCCAGAACTCATCAGTCAACTGCTCGCTGGAAATCCAATGCCGGTCCCTCTGTCGTCATGCTCGCCTGGAATTCGACAAGTCAAACAAGTCAGCAGTTGATTCAAGGTAAGGTCGGCCCGCGCAGCTGCGCTTTGACCCTTCTCCATGTTCTGTTTTTCTTTAATGCTCATGACAGTAAAGCCTCAGTGGCCACCTGCTTCGATTCACAGAGTTCTCACACAGCTTGTTTACACAAGCACACAACAAAAGCACAACATTTCTTGGGTGGGAGATAAAGACACAAAAGAGGAAACAATGGGGAGAGGTTCACTTTAGAGTTGTTTAGGTTCGGCTTGGTTGCTAGACTAGACAACACAACGGCGTGCACCGAAGGTGAAACAACACAATGCTTCTCAAGGTTTTTAAGAAGCTTATCTTTTGCTGTATTTTGGCTCCTGATTCTGTGGAGAAGTCAAAAGACAAACAGAACCTGCATAAAAAAAATACCACTATCACACACCTGATCGGTAACAACAAACCTGTCTTAGCATCCCCGTCTTAAAAGCTCGCCTCGGGACAACAGATGCAGAAACTGGACAAAATCCACAGGGAGCTGTCCAGTCAAATACCACACCTTTAACAAACCACCTCCCCCTCGAACAAGTCACAGATAAATTATAAAGGTCTAGAATCCCTTGAAGGAATGCATATTGTCCACCATGTTTCATGCCAGAGTAGTAGATTAAGATAWTTTTGCACTGCGGAACAATGGAGTTGATTACACAATGATTATGTTGAGTTGTATCCTTTTTGGTCTGACCTTAAAATAAAGTGTAATCTCAGCTATATCTCCAGGTGTCCTCTCCTGATGAGTGGAGTCATTAGAGCTTAGCAATAAAATCCCCAAACGTCACTAAGAGGGGGGCATCATATTTGTACAGAGGCTTATGGGAAACAAAAATTGCGCAAGATCCTGCTGCAGATAAACCGAATCAGAACAAGTTAGGCAGGGTTTGGCTTTGGTGTGGAGAAACTTGATTTTGATCTGTAGTGTACTTAAGTTGCTCATTACATTGATAAAAAGCTTAGAGAGAAGAAGAGGGATGACAAAGGGTTGAAAACTTCAGAATCACAGATGGTTAAAACACAAAAAGACCTCAGACTAGGGCTGAGTGATATGGCCCAAAAGAAAAATCTCTGATTTTTTTCATCCCAAATTCAATTTTTGATTTTAATCAATTTTGCCTTCAAATAGATTTTGCAAACAGATTTTGCAGTGAGATTGTGAACCCTAACCAGTTCCAGAAAACTGAAGGAACAGTGCCTCCTTTATTGAGAAGTAGATCCTCTCTGCTAGCTGCCTTACTGTCGTGTTGTGTACCAAGCATCTCGAGGGACATGTGGGGTGACCTCTGAACTACAGAAGCACCAAAAAGAGCATTGGTGGGAAAAAATCCTGATTTTCCCAAAATTAAATATTCATAAATGGCAAATTTGAATTAATCAATTATATTGATTAATCGCCCAACCCTACCTCAGACAAAACATTTATTAAACTAAGGTAAATGTGAATCAGATGTGTCGGGTGTGTCAGATGCCAAAAATGGGGACACCCCCTGCTCTGACAAATATGATAAGAGTATAAGTTCTGAATGACTCACGGCTACTACCACCTTCAGTTTTAGTTCAGTTTCTGTAAGTATGACTGAGCTGTAGTTTTGTGTTGGCTAATGTGAATTAGCTGTGGAGTCCATCTTGAGTTAGTTTGACTTCAAAGTTAATCATTTGTCGTTGAAAATAAATCAAAGGTTGATTAAAATCTGTCCAGTGTGTTCCAGAGACATTTTGGTAACAGACAGACATGTGAACACATGCAGACAAGCAAAAGCATAATTGTCTGTCTTCACCTTCGGTCGGCCGGCTGTATATCTTCACACTTATGTGACAAAGCAAAGGTAACACATCTGTCTTCACAACCTGTAAATAACATCCGCTTTAGAGAACTCACTGTCCTTCACTTGGTGAAACACAGGAGCACCCAGAGCCTACGTTTCTCGTCCTTCCCAGACCCTGAATGAGGCAGGAGCAGACCACTCACACTGGCAAACAAAGCAGCTGTTTGTTTAATAAGTGATCGCTGCCATGACCACAGTAAACAGGAGGAGCAGAGGTCCGTGTTTATGAACAAACACATCTCCTTGCAAGAGTCATTTAATATTAACCAGGTGGAATGATCAGCCCATTTCCTAGGTGACACTCGGGGCAAGCATACTGTAAACAAGTTTTAGGATGGGGGAGGGGGGCTTTAGAGAATCAAAGTTGATGCAGCTTTGACTAGAATAAACAGCGAGGGTAATGTCAGGATAAACAAAAAGTCATCTTCTGACATTCAAAAACACATTACGGCAGCGCTGCAGCTGCTGAGCGAGCCGCCATGAATGAGAACAAGATGGCTGATGGTGGGGCGAGCGGCCGGCAAGATGGTCTCCAATGGAAACACATCAACCAAAGCAACCAAGTGTGTGTGTGTGTGTGTGTGTGTGTGTGTGTGTGTGTGTGTGTGTGTGTGTGTG
>NW_013952460.1:1126177-1128534 GCF_001266775.1 Austrofundulus limnaeus
TGTGTGTGTGTGTGTGTGTGTGTGTGTGTGTGTGTGTGTGTGTGTGTGTGTGTGTGTGTGTGTGTGTGTGTGTGTTTCTTTGCCTTTCCTCGACCTAACAAACAGTGGCTCTTCACAACAGCAGCACGGTGAGGAACTTGTAAAAACATGTTAAACATTTACCTCATTAAATTATTCAGTAACTGAGTTTGTGGAAGGAACTAAGGATGTCTGCAGGCTCCAAGAAATGGCAATCATTACATTTCGGTAAAAGGTGAATAAAAAAACATCAACAATAAAAACAACATTGGAACTGAACTGAATAAGAGATTTTTAGATTTGAGTCTTCAACTTCAAAATGTCGTTTTAATGTCTAATTGTCTGAAAGGACGGGAGAGGACTGCGGGTGCTTTCAAGCTGCACATCAGCTTGACTATAAATTTGTCATCCATACAACAACTTACCATCTGCTGAGGTGAAGCCAACCAATGTGGCTTCCCTGCCTAGACTCTATAATGTTTTTTTTTTCCTCCACATCCCCTATGGATATAATCCAGTCCCYAAAATACAGTTACCCCCTAGAGAGCAAAGCATAAAAGTAAGTGCAAAACACATATTTATAACACATCAGGACAACAGCAGTGGGACTCTCTAGCATGAAATCTAGATCCAAACCCATTACTCCACCACGAGCAGAGGAGAGGAGCTTAACATCCTGWCATAGTGACTACGATGCCTCATATGAATATCAAACTATTATCACACTACAAGCTCAGATAAATTAACAACAAGAACGGCACTGGAAGGCAGTCTCCAGGAGAGAATCTGAGTAGATCCATAATTTCAGAAAACATACAAACCCGTTAGTCTCCTGTCTGACAAACGCCTCGGTGTAAAGGCCTGCTGTGCACAGACAATGACAGAATGTGCCAAAGTAAGGCAGGCCATGGTATTTTTAGTACAACTGGGGCCGATGGAGACTAAGTAAATAGAGAAGTCTAATGAGTTTAAATCTGGTTGTGCATGAATGGAATAGTAATTCTGGGATGTGAAGCCTCTTTTAGGAGTGGTTCGCCACACATTTTCTCAGCGACTCTCCTTCATCTGACTTTGATAGTCTCGCTCACATGTGGCTCAGGCCCATTAACACTACAGCGAGAGGACAGACACCAGGAGACGAAGGGAGGGCGCTTTTTCTGACCACAGGCTCAACGAGTGCTTTTCTTCCTTTAAACTCATCTTACAAATTAGACTCTTAATCCTTGCATACCAAAAGAAAAAAACACAAGTYAAAGCTGTGTTTGCAAAGGCACCTATTGTTATAGGATCACTCAAAGTGTGCCTTATATATATTGAATTATTGTAACATCAGTCCATCTAAAGGGTTGTTCCTTTGCGAACATTTGTGAAGGAAATGTCAGATGTATTCTCCTGGGAAAATCAGTCTGACAAACTTGTCTAATTGTTATTGTGTGTTTTCAAAAACAGAAGGATATAATAATAAAATTGTCGTCTTTTGGGAGGAAGCCAGTTCACCCAACTGCTAAAGCTTCCTTTGTGAGCTGACAAAATGTAGCCTAATCATTTTGGGGAGAAGCTTTGCAGCTCTGTTAAATCATCGGGACAGACATGTGGTAAACCACAGCTCTCCACACAAAGTGAGCCACTAATTACCGCTGAGTAAGCCATCAACTCTGCTAGATACATTTATTATGCTTCCTCTTGCACTACCAGGCATGATAACTGGAAGCAATCGAAGAGCCAGATCTCTGCACTGCCAATGCAATCATTCTAAACAGYGTTAGAGTGTCCTGTTTATACATTTACCAAATATTAAGTTAACCATTTCATTTAAACTAATACCAGTAATGCAGTCACAAGGATCACTAGAATTAGTTTTGTTGATTTTCAGAAGGCATTTGACTGGGTTAATCAAGATATTTTACAGTATAAATTACTAACTTATGGCATTTCTGGTAGATTTTATGAAGCAATCAAATCTCTGTATAAAGCCCCAGTTGCTTGTGTACAAGTCAACGATCTGAGGACTGGCTGGTTCCCCACTCCTTTAGGGGTTTAAACAAGGTGATATATTATCCCCTACTTTATTTTCTTTATACAGTATATAAATGAGCTGGTTGATGAAATTAAAAAAGCCAACCTTGGTATTTTTATTGACAATCTAAATTTGAGTATTTTGTTGTATGCTGATTACATTATTTTGCTTGCAGAGACTGAAATAAAGTTACAAAAACTGTTAAATATTCTGAATGGCTGGTGCAAAAAATGGAGATTGATGACAAAACATATGGAGGTAAATTTGTGTTTTTATTATTCAATCAAACAAAAAGCATCTTCAATCAAAAAAAATTTCAATC
>NW_013952460.1:1129521-1131099 GCF_001266775.1 Austrofundulus limnaeus
GAATAATAAAAACACAAATTTACCTCCATAAAAACACAAGTAATCCACTTCAGAGAGAAATCTGAACAGAGAAGTTCATTAAATTTCATGTATGGGCGGACATCTTTAGCGTTCGCAAGTTCTTACAAATACCTTGGATTGGTCTTCAATGAATTTATGTGTTTTAGTGAGGGAACTATACCTTTCAGAATCAACTGGGAGACCTTTGGGAACTATACAGCATAAAACGAAGATCTTAGTTTCTGTTTTTACAAAACTTTTTGATACTATGGTTGGCTCCATTTTGCTTTATGCCGATGGAGTGTGGGGTTTTGAGGAAATTAAATGTATCASTGCYCTCCAGAGTAGAGCTATCAGATGTTTCTTAGGTATGAACAAGTATGCTGCTAAATTCGTAGTGGAGGGTGACATGAGATGGGAGCCCTGCATCATAAAACAGAGAGTAGAGATGCTTCGCTTATGGAACCACCTGACTCGGCTGCCAGACRTCAGGCTGACCAAAAAGGTTTTTTATGGGACTTTTCAAATTATCCTTGGGCAAAGGAAGTTGCTACATACAGCCATTTCTGATGTAAACTACATTTAAATAAATAAACTGCAGTGCAATTTAAATTATTTTGAAAACATTTTTAACGACTTCAAAAAACAATGAAAACAGGACATTTGTAGAAAACCAAAACTGAGAAGTTACATTCMGTTTAAGGAAGAATATTGTAATGAACTCTAYGTAAAATTAAATTTATCMTGAAAACAACAGTCCCTTTGTGCACAGATCAGAACTGGTAGCATGCCCCTGGCAGTGGAAGTGGGTAGGTATAAAGGTCTCCCTGAAGAGGAGAGAGTTTGTGTTCTATGTGACCTCGGTGTACTGTCCTTTGTATTCTGATTTAAGATTTTCTCTATTTGAATGTATAATTAGACATGATGCAGATGTAGTATCTTTTGGAACCAACTCAATTTACTACAGCCAACTAAATTTAGAAAACATAAAATAGCAACAATTTAATGATTTCTAATGGTACTGTCCTAAACATTGGTGTGGTAGTACCTGAAAGTCATTCACAACATATACTCCAAGCACAACTCATTTTATAAAATATTAGCTTAAAACTGTTAGAGTTGATCCTGTTCATCTGTTAGCAATATGTCTATTGAACAAATGAATGCAATTTAATTAAACTTTCAAAAAGGTCACACTGAACATGAAAGCCTGATAAGGTGATAAAATGAAGAATCAAGATGTAATTGTCTACATATGGGCAAGTAATAATTCTGTTAGATGTGCCCCATCAAAAKATAATGTTTTAGACAACTTATGCCAACGTATGAATCTTTTTTTACATCTAAATTACTGATAAAAGTTAGGTATTTGACCAATTTGTTAGCATTACAGTGTGTACACACCTAAAGGAGGCTTCCAGTTGATTTTAATTCCATCTTCAAAGTAGATATCTTTAAAATTTTCATAAGTTGTCTAAAATGCCTTTATTGGATATTGTAATGGACTTTTATGTGGAAGACTGGGATTCAAATCCCATAAAGTTTACTTATTTATGATTTTTTTTTAAACAATTACTG
>NW_013952460.1:1132767-1151795 GCF_001266775.1 Austrofundulus limnaeus
AAAAAACAAAAGATACAGATTCACTGTCATTTCTTTAGAAGTTGTCAACACAGCTAATGACCTCGTGCTACTGCTCCACAAAGAGACGCTCTTCCTCGGTGTGGTACCAGGGTCACTGAAGTCTAAAATGTGTATTATAATTTAAAAGCCCACCCCTGTGACCCCTTTACTTCCCAGAGAAAGGACAGAGAGGGTTAAAAAGGAAGGGACTTTGTGAGCTCCTTTACCCAGTTAAGCTCAAGAGAAAGGGCATGAGGCTAAATACCAAAAGGCCTTATATGAATTTCTGCAATTTAATGGAATCAGGTTTTAACAACTTCTTTCTTTTTGTTAAATACAGCCTCATGTCAGGATGATGCGTCCCACTCATAAAGCAGCACAATGACGATGTACAGTGGCACTAATACAAGGACATAGTTCATCATGACATTTTCTGCAATTCCCAACTGATTAGGGTCATTATGTTGGAGGCCTGATTTATGTTGTCATTTCCTCTCACCAAACCTGCATCAATGAATCTTAATGAATTGGTAAATAAGGGTGAGGATTACACTGTGTGACACCGCAACATTTCTCACCCTCAACGGCCGAGATTTATGTAGCCAATTAGAGACTAACAGAGAAAATTGGCTGGCAGCAAAATAATATTCTTTATGGGACAAAATGGAGGAGCATTCTCAGTGAAGGGCAATTGTATTGTCAGTGTTAAAGACCATAAAGCATCCTCCCAAGCCACCTTCAAAATGTGCATGTTAGACCATTGTGAAGCTGGATGTTCGCAGAACCGCTGGGCCTTGTGATCCAAAGTCTTTAACATTCACCGCAGCCCATCTCACATGTTTGATCAGCACAAATACACCCCCAGTATGACAAACATGTTTACCTTTTCACCGCAAACATCAGACAATCAAACGCCATGAGGTGCTGCTTCGCTAATGAAGACACAGGAGCTTTCATCAAGGCCAGCCATGTCAGAAAGGCGCTCCTTTTATACAGACATCAAAAAAAAACTAGTACAAAGAGGCCAATTTATTTGCTCTAAACATACAATAAGAAAATATTTGTATAGTTTTATTATTATTATTATTATTATTATTACAATATTTTTTAAAGAAATCTATCCCGTCCCTCATTGTTTTTTCAAAGTAGGAATACCAAAACACAATCACTTCTTTGAAAAAATACGATCAACAAAGGGAGAAAAACATATTCAATCTGATTAAAGCTTTTTAACAGTTCCCCCGTACATCATTATGATGACCATGATAGTTTTTATTTCCTACGTGCACATTAAAGAGCGCTGAAGATGATTATGGCGAGAGACAAAGCTGTTTTTGTGTATCACTACGAAGCACAAAAAGCTTGCCTGCTTATTAACACTAACTTCTTAAAAGGGCACTTAGAGTTATAATGAGAGCCTTTATGTATTACATATTGTGACGAGATTTAGTGTGAGGAAGCAGCTCTCCACATCAAACAAGTTGGCTTGCTATTAGGCACAGGGGCTGAGGGATGCTGTGTGAAAAGGAGTGGAAAATTAAAGCTGAAGCGACGCAGGAAAGGGCTTAATTTACTGGCATGTACAGTATGCAAATGAGATTACTCTCAGCTTAACTGCATCATTTATGTCCATAATAACAGCATCATCATTACAGGGCTCAAATTAAATTACACTGTAATTAGCATATCAAAGTGATTGGTTAAAGTTTAAAACAAATACCCAATTTTGTTAATGAACATCTGTAATCACCGTGTAGCCTCTCAGTGAAAACATCCAAAACAAATATGTGCTTTGGAGAAAGGCTGGAATATGAAACCGTGTGTCAGTCAGCCTGAATGCGTGCATCTGTGTGAAAGCGTGGCGGTGTTCCTAAGACTGGGTGTGTGTGTGTGTTGGGGGGGAGTGTTCCACCTGGAGAGCTCCACACACTCAGGATATATTTCCCAAACTCCAGGAGATCAAAGATCCAATTTCCCACACTTGCCACTTCAGGAGCTCATCAATAAAATACTAATCACTTCACGGCTGATTTGGAGACTGGAGCCTCAGCCAAAGGCTTAGAGAGACTTCCATATCACAAAAAAACACCTCTGCTTTCACTGTCTTCACTGTTGTTTAATGTGTGCACGCTTCACTACACATATAATATATAAATACATAAACCCATATCTATATGTATGTGTAAGTTTAATCCAGTACCTGTCCTGCTTTCTCCTTGACAATCATAGTGATAAATAAGAGCTAAAGCTCCAACTCAAAGATCACTTCTTCAGAAATTACACACTTTATTCCTTACACTGTAACAAAGAAACAACACAAATGACTTACAACTTGAAATGACTGCAATTTGCTGATCAATTTCCCTCTTTGTGAAACTTTTGTAAGAAAATGACCACTGAGCCGTCATCCTTGCTTTTCTCCCCTCACTCTTTCTCCTACATTATCAGGAACGCTCGCGTCAAATTTTCAAGAAGTGGCATCTTGTTTTATTCATTAAGAAATCCATTAAAAGGGCCTTATTTCTTGCAAGCGTGTAAAAGATGTGCCTTTCAAGGTAGAGCTGGGGCAAATCCACTCCATCAGCTAATGACGGCACTCATTACACGAAGAAGCTGGCTAATGAAGGCACGGTGGCCGGCCGATCCCCTCGCCCAGCATAAAGCCCTATGAAATGCTAATATCTCACTTCTAATTAAAGGATTCTAAGTCCAAATGCACCTTCACGGCCAGCAGCTGGCAACATAAATTTTATTTTTCAACACTACACTACACCCGGAGATGGGCCTGAGCAGCATTCCATTAATCCATATTTAATACCCCCACCAGTCTGAGGTCTGCTTCTCTCTTGTATCAGCTTTTACATTAGCCGCTTTCACACACAAACACTAAAGATGCTGAGGAGAAATGTGAAGTTCCTCATACAGAAATGTGATTCTTTACAGCTGGAAACACAACAAAAGGATGAGGTGTAGTTTAGTTGGTGCAAATGAGGTTGTTTAGGAGACAGGCCATAATCCAAAGAGTAAATTCTGAAAATGGACTTATTCTGCCACATGGAAACCATGTGTCCCGTGGCAATTAGCTGTTTTTGAAATCCGTAAAATAGGCTTGACTTTCCTAGGATTCAGTTTAACTTTGGTTTAACAACAGAAACTGTCCAAATTTAAAAGACATTTAAAGGACAATCTGTACTTCTATATGAATAATTTGACATCCTGTACATCTGAAACCAGTCGATTTCTTTATTTATACAAATATAAAAATGTGAGACTGGTCCTCAGCTACAGCACAATTAATGTCTGAGAAGCACAACTTTATTTTCAGGAGACCAGAATCAGTTGGTTTCAGCCTGAACAGCTTAGACTGAAGGCCCCTGAAGAACAGTACCTTCTGATTAGAGACAGGACTAGAAGCTTGAAGTTGGAGCAACATAAGACCACTGCCCCCTACAGGCTGCTTATAGTACTATATTTTAAGCTTCACCCCACCATCTAACAAGGACAAGGAGATAATTTACTACTGACTAAAAGTATAAATACACTTTAAAAAATGTTTTCAAGTGTTATTTTTTGTTGACTCACAAGGTTATTTCCTTTGGGAGTAGGGAGGGTGCGTAAGCCAGACTTGAGTATTGAGGCTACAGCACATCTGAGTGTGCAGCCTATTTAAATACTAACTAACTAACTAACTAACTAACTAACTAACTAACTAACTAACTAAATAAATAAATAAATAAATAAATAAATAAATAAAATGGAGGTAGGTACATAGAGTGTGCTATGTATGCTATGCTGCTGCTGCTCAGTAATATATGATTTACATGTTTTTAATATTATTACCAACAGCTGCCACTTGTTTAGGCATCAACTGGTGATATTTGATTTGTCAAACTAATTATTTGAAAATAAAAAAAAAAAACAAAGCTGTAATAATTCTAATTTTCAAGTTCTACTTTTTTATGTGTAGTTACACCTGCGTTGTTACAATAAAGCTTTATTGGCATCTTTCTTTCTAAAGGCTGCTGCTTTACAGCTATTATGAAAATTCTTATATTTTTTTATATTTTGTAAGATGTGTCCAAATACAGTAAAATAAAGGATTTATTCCTGCACTTTAGAGTTTAGATTGTGTTTATGTAAACACTATTCAGATTTCTAGGTGGCAAAGCCCAATAACATAACATGACATTTTTATTTAGGTTGTCAGGTGTAGTTCAGATAGAGGCAGTTCAGTTTAATTAAATATAATAAATAAATCAACCTAAAACACTAATATATGCAACTCATGGTAAAATAATGGTTGTGAATGAGTGAAAAGTTTTTTTTCTGTTTTTACAGGACCAGTATGTTGTGCCTTCAGGAAAAACACATATGCACGCAACAGCTTGTATGCATGTGTAGCTAGGAGAAATATAATGAAAAAAACAGAGGGAGGGAAAAAAGAAAAACAGGAAAATGCTCTTGTAACGCCCCTGCTGCACGTGTATACAGTTACAACGCTTGCCCATCTCTGGCTGTAAATATGTTTACAAGAAAGCCTGCTGCCTTTCACAGAAACTGACCTTGAAGCCAGTAAACAACCTTTCACAAAGTTCATTAACGTCAAAGAGGGTATAGTCTTTCCCCTCTGACTGAAAAAAGGTCACTGCCATTACTTTAGCAAAAAATATAGCTGCAATACGGTGGAAACTAGGATTAGAAAAAAAAATCTAATAAACAGATTTTTAGCCTAAACACTGGTAAAACTAAATTTCTGAAAGTTGCATTAATCATGCTAATCACTGCTAAGTATCTGTAGCTCCTTCTGTTTTTTACTGTGTCACCTTTTCCAGTCAGTCAGAAAAGATCAAATCTGAACCACATCCTGGTATTCATCTGAAGACACTGCTTTTATCTCTCATATTTAAAATGTTGACATTTTCAGGTTTTGGCACGGCAACTTTGATTTATGAAACTGAATAAGAAATCACAAAAACAATGTATTCTATTCGGCCACTTCCAGGTTCCGTTTCAGCTGATGGTTAAAAATTGTTCATACTTTTCCACTTATCTAGCATTTGTTTTTGAAACAATGAAGCAGTTTTTAACATTTGGTGCATCACTTGCTGAGGCACTAAAATGCATGACGTTAAAGGTCAGTGTTAAGAACATATCACATGATGTCTGTTTGATCCCAGCCCAAGTATTTTCCCAAGGATTCCGTGGCTCTGTACTGTGTAAATCAAGCGGAGTTGACCTTCTACATTCCTCATGCTCCATCCTCCCATTCATCCACGGGTGCAGATAATACTGGGTAAATATCATAAACGTGAGGATTTTAGGATTGAAGTGAGGCTGTCATCATCTTCTGCCACCTGGGGAGAAAAAAGTCCATGCATCTGAAAGTACCCTTTTTTTCTAAAAACTCACCTGTGCTGCAGTTACCTGACCCTAATGCCCACACAAAAGACAAAGTTTTACTTAAAGTTTCACTAAAATCTGTTAAATAATTCAGAAGATATTTTAGTGATGGACAAACAGTGTTGACTTTTAAATGAAGATTTGAGTTTACTATTTGTTGGAGATCTCAGTCACCAACAGCCATACCAAATTTCAACACAATATGGCTAAAAGTTATTGTCAATACTCCAATTTAGCTATAGTGGCCATCTTGAATTTTTAATTTGGATTCAGTATGTGATGGGGGATCATTCTCAGCTAACACATTTCAGCCTATTATGTCCTGAAGAGTTTAAGTCATTTAACATCATAGAGTCATCTTGACTTTTTATTAAGCATTCAGGTTTTGTAGAAGATTGTTCTCAACTACTATTATATATTTTCTGCTTTGTATGTCTAAAAATGACTAATTTATGGCATTTTCAGAAATTAGCATTAGTGGTTAGCTTAAACTTTTGATTAGCATTCAGAATGTGTTGGGTTAGTTCTCAGCTACCAACAGGCCAACATGGTGAAAAATGCCTGAGTTATGGTTATTTTTCCCTTTTGGCTACGGAGGTCATCTTGGATTTTTCATTCTTTCTTTTTCTTTTTTTTTTTTTTTAACCTTTTAGTATGTGTTGGAGATCACTGTCAGCAACCACAATACCAAATTTTAGGTCAATATAGATAAAAATGGCTGACTTTGAGCCATTTTTTAAAATTAGCTCTGGCAGCCATCTTGGATTTTAATTAGTAGCATGTGTTAGAGAGTTTGACTGTGTCTCAATTCATGGGTTGTAGCCGATGTAGACCATGTCAGCTGCATAAACGGCTGTGAAATGAGATGATCTAGCCTACAGAAGACGTATACATGTATTTGTATTTGCGTGACCACGCTCTTCCTCATTACCACTGTGAAACATTTTATGTCACATTGCTTCAGTTGATTTTTTTCAARGTATAACTTCACAAAATACATTTTCGTTGGAAAAACATTACAAATAAATGAATCAAAAACATTAATAAGTTGGGTTTAGCTCCAGTATCAGTACTTGTAACTGCATTTTATTTAACATCTCATTGTGACAAAAGTTTGATCAGCTGAGTTGTTTAACTTAAATTCTTTGGTCTGTGAAAAATTTCCAAACTCCACTGTAGAAAAACAAAGTGGAGGAATGGAGGCATCCGGTCTCCTATTCATTTGGATTGGTAGTAATATTAGTTCATTTTATGTTGGCAAAAATGTATTTGGTGTGGCGACCATCTAAAGTTGGAGATCTATATGTATGTAAATCCAATTAATCATCATTTTAATCATCATGCCTAAGAGTTGCTAAGAAGGTCTCCAGTTCAAAGACATCGACTTCAGACCACGGTGTGACCTAAAGCTGAACCGGCCTCTGCTCGGCCACATGGAGGAGGGCAGCAGCCCCTCCAAACGCATCACTCCACCTCCCAGATAAATAAGTTCACACAGCAAACAGAGGCCCATCAGTCAGGCTGCAMATAGCTAACAACAGAACACAGACAGAGATTGATGGAACGATACAGACAAATAAAGAAAGACAAGGAGAAGACAAGAAGAGGGGACACAGAGAGGTGGGGGGTGTTTGTGAGGGCATCCAACACTAAAAGAGAATAGATAAAAATCACATGCGGGCCTGAGCCAAGCAGCTTGGAAGGCCAAGTACTGTAAGACTGTGAAAGGCAGTTTGTGTTGCCGAGCTGTGACATTTGTTTCTTATTGTCTAAGTGGCAGCTGCAAGCGTCCCCCCCACACCCCAAAGTGAGGGCCCCTCGGCTTTACTCTTGCCTGCCTTGACAGGGAGGTAACCATATTAGGACGCGTATGGTAAAGTAAACAATAACATAGTTGCAATGAGATGGAAATTTTTCAGCTAATGGTGTTTGTCATTCCTGTTTTCAGTGCACTGAGCCCTGTGTTTTCTCTAGCCGGCCAGAGAGACTTTGTTTATGAAAACAACATCGGAGCCAAGACTAAAATCAGATGGGGGGAAAAAGGGAGAGAAATCATAAATAAATATCAGCATTTAAAAAAAGCCCCCTCTTCTCTTATTTGATTACATAAATAAACCCACATTTGGTTAGGAATAGCGTTTCACTCTTTCTCTCCATTCCAGGTCATGTCCAAAAAACCATGGCTAAGATTGAAAATACATTTTCATCTTTTTTTGGTGTTCCGCCCACACTGATCCACCACTGTTCCCATAAACCGCACTCTTTCCTCAGCAGGTCCATTAAACTCATTTTTTAAACTGACTACCAACAAAACAAAGTAACAACATCAACACAAAAACGATTCTGGAGTTAAAACAGTAGGAAAAAAACCTGCATTATCAGTTTTAAATGCCTWTTTCTACAAAAATCCCTTATTTTTTTTATAGAATAAAGATGTTTACCCAAACCTAACAGTTAAATTTATTTGAAGCTAAAAGTGGTCATACAACAATTACTGGATGCTCTTGAAGAGAAACAACAACGAGAAGTAAAACTACTTCTAAATTGTTTGACTTGAGTTTCAGTTTAAAGATTTCCGCACACAAATTCCCCCATTTACCAACAGCAAACCATCCTGATGGTGCTGACTAGGCCTGCTGTGATAAGCAATCCATTGATCCCACAATAAATTAAAATAAGGTAGATAATTTTCATTTGCCTGCTTGTTTATTTTCTTCATGTCTCCCTCTCTTCTGCTCCTTGCCGTAGGGGGAGTAAACTCTGGCGTCAGGTATTTGCCAGGTGCATGGTCTCTAACCTCTGTAGCATCAGAGGCCCATGAACAGGCCTTTATCCAGAGGAGTGACTTTGGTTTTCTGATGCCTTCATACAGCTGGTGATGTTTGGAGCGAGCTTTGGATAGAAGAGGTGGGAAGTTATTTTTGTTGTGTTTTGTTGTCACAAACTCTGGTCCAGGTCAGTCCCCAACTTTTTTTTTCCCATACGTAAATTTCATAAACTTCGGTAAGCTTTGTTAGCGGGAATAGGGGAGCGGTTTTATTATAATAGTTTGAAATAGTCTCCAATCAATATTATTGTTTATCCCAATAATTTCTGAGATAATTTGTGACTGTAACAGGGCTAGTACTGACATTTGAGAAACTTTGAGTAATAAAGTCTTACTTAAATCGTTAAAGACTGCGTACGGTGTTACAAATAAACAYTGTAGTTCCAGGAGAGAAAAAGGAGTTAGTGATGTAAATAGACCATCATTTTCAATATTTGACCACTTAAAACTGGGCATCACAGATGGCTGCTCACTTGGTTGTGAACATTCAATAAGATTACAAATGAAAATTTGTGTATTTTCTAGCAATATTGMGTCATATTTAAGTGACCAACAAGTCACCGACCCACTGAGATACAAGTCTTCCTTTTGGTCAACAGCAACAAAAAACATCAAACAAAAGTAGAAAGGTGGGACAGTTTCTCTGCTGCATTATCACACACACCCTGTGGAAATGACTACAAAGTGGATCTACAACTACAGATGATGCTTGCGTTGCAGATTTGTCAAAAAATTGCACTGTACTGTTTTGTTTTTCTTTATATTAAATATAGCTTCTAAGCTGCTTTAAGTTTCAACTTAAACTTTTATTTTGGTTTGTGGTAAATAAAAACACGATTTCATATTTTAATAGTTTTTATAAACAAGGACTCGTTTTTTTCATCCTGCATCACCAACTACTGTGGGCGTATTTGTCAGCTATGAGGAAACTAATTTAGCTTCTTAGCACATAGCTGAAAAAGAGTATGTCGCCAAGGTCTGAACGCACTTTAAACCATGAAATCACCTAAACAGACAGCAGCCTCCTCCACTTSTGTCTCCTCCACATGTTGACTTCCTTTTGTTTGGTTTTCAGACACCTCTCTGCAGCTCTCACTCTTTCCCTCAGCCTCGGTCCTAATCTCACACCACAATTGCAAGCTGTTTATTTGCGAAGGCCTGAAGCCATTCCATTAAGTAGCCCCACCAGGTGCTTTATCCCTAAAAGGGATTTGTTTTCTAAAATAAACAGAGAAAGCGAAGGACCACCAGACTTGTATTTACTATATCGAGTGCAACAAAATCAAAATTGTTCAAATTGGAAAAGATGTGGCTTCTAGAAACTCTTTGAACTTCCTCTGAGTCAGAAAAAAAAAACCCCAGCAAGATTCCTCTAAATGTGTCAGAAAACAAAGATGATAGTGACAGAATTTTAATGTTTAAATATACTTTTAACAGTTCTATTAGAGCAAATTGCTTTTGCTGGTACCAAAATTAGCATCGGTCAGATGCTTCATTACATTAGCTCACACGCACACGCACGCACGCACGCACGCACGCACACACGCACGCACGCACACACACACACACACACACACACACAGTATAGTCATTTTCTCAGACAACAGCAAATCAATCACAAAACCAGAGCTGAAAAAGAGTTTGTCACTTTTTCTTTCACTTTCSTGATTTTTCTTTTCATCTCTCTGTAACAACTCATCTGCAGATGGATTTTGCTTACTTTTGTCGCCTCAGTCAATCTCGCACCAAGACTCTGTCATGTTAGCCGTCTGCAGCTGGTAGCCGACTGACGTTATCAAAGCTCCTCACTCTCCGAGCCGCACCGCGGTGGATGAATCTGTCGATACGTTTCAGGCCAAGAGAAAAACGTGCCTGTTTGACGCTGATAGAAAAATAGATTGAAACCTGACACATGTGTTTTCACATACGAAAAAAAAAAAGAGAGATCTTTTAGGCTGCTTTGAGAACGTGCATCGACGATAAGATTATCAGCGCTGTTCCACCCACCTCAGAAGAGAAGATAATTCATATGAGGGGTTTCCAAGGTGCAAGGGAATATTAGAATGTTGTTCTGTTGCGCAACATGCTGTATTTAGTGAAACRCATGGGTCTAAATGTGCAACTTGTTTAGTCAGACAATACAGAGCTGGGCGAACTGCCAAAGGGTGTCCTGATAGCAGCTGAGCAGCCACGGGAGCAGAGAATCAGATAGGGAGAGCAGACGGTGGCCAGGTGAGGGTGTTTAGAATGCTCTGACACATCCTGTGATCTCAATCAACAGGAAAAAGCACGAGTGCACCACCACTTTGTGCCTCTCGCCTTGGTCTCTGCTACGACATGCTTGTGGGGACGATAATTTTTCATTTTCATGCCACCTTGCATCTGTTCTGCCTGTCGCTGTTTGTAACCAAAGCAGATAAGCTCAGAGAGCAGATTACGGTACTTACAGTGCATGAAAAACACAGCAACTAAACTGCCAGTGACAGAAGCATTTAACTTTCTTGCTAGAAATCTCCCCCATGTGGCACTTTCGCTACGGCGAGTTGTTTATTATGTTCTGAGCAAGGCATAAGCGATTAACGGAGCTCTTAAGAATCAAAGTGTTATAAATGCATGGAAACACAGCCGGCTGTAAATGCCACAGAATTAGAGGCTTACCAAGCCTAATACTAATACATGGCAATTTTCAGCTTGATGCTGATATAAAGAAATTACTTTTTTAAAGTAAGCAATAAATGCAGCCAAGGGAACGATTACAGAGGCCCTATTTTCATCCCGGCATAAATCTGGACATGACCTTTCTGTGGGTCCAACTCATGAAGCCACTTGTTTATTCCTAACACCTCCATAAAAAGTATATTAAGAAAGAAACTTTGATGGCCACAAAGGAAGCAGTACCAACCAAAGCAAAGAAACTGCAAAAATAAAAAAATAAATAAAGTACACGATTTGTTTTTGCTTTGCATGGATCTCTACATTGCTTTTTACGAGACAATATTTTAAGGACTTTGAGGAAAAGAAACGTGTTTAGGATATGTGAGGATGTTGTCAGGTCTGTAGAAACTGGGCAAAGAGCAGACAGTACACATCAGAGACGTCACTGCCATGATAAATGTCCATGTATCTAAATCAAAACTTTCGTCAGGCTGCTTTAAGCCTGTATTTGAAATCCCTTTGTTCTAATTTCTAACACGTGCTTGATCCATATGGAGAGGGAACGCCGTACATGTTTTTCACACGCTCATCCTTTTTGACTCGGCTGCACTTTAAAAGAGCTTTTCACAACAAGACACATTAATCCCCTAAGCTGCCGCCGGGATTTCTGCATTAGCAATGCAATCAAAATCACATTGGAAGCTTGTGTCAATAATTAAGCTGATTTTGCCACATTAACATTTAATTACGCAATCACTTGAAGATTTCAGGGCTGATCTCACATCTGGAGCAGCCAGCTAAGGGAACCTGAGTACACGGAAAATGCACTCCAGATCAGCTGCATCAACAGGAATGTGCGACTTCGTTTTCCTACAAAATGTTTGAGTCGAGAAAATTAGGAGGCTTCTCCACATATAGAATCCAAGTGATGGTCGGGTTTTCAGCCAGGCTGTACAGAAACGCCAAAACTGGAAATCCACAAACTTGCTGTAGATGTGAAACAAGTGAGTGCCCAGGAAACTGCAGTAGATTCTAATCACTTTCAATGAAACTGAAACTTAAAGCAGTGGATTTAGTGGAAATGTTCTGTCCCCACGCTTGTGATGACACATTTATCTAAAAGATACTGTATCCTGAGTAATCAAAAATAAATAAATAAATGCCCAAATGTAGAGGATTTTTAAGCCGTAGCAGTAAAATTCTAAGTTTTAGGACAATTTAACTTAGTGCTGCTACGATTAATCGATTAATCGACAACTAATCGATTATTAAAATAATCGATGACTAATTTAATAATCGATTAATAGTTTTCTTTTTTTTGTTCTTTACTTTGTTTTWMTCTCCAAACTGCTTTGACACCTTCCACTGCCACGTCTTCCTTTCTGTCCTTGACACACATGCACAGTAGTGGTAACTGGGGTAGGCCGTGGACGTCACAAGTAGGGCTGCACCGATTAGTTGAAATAATCGATGACGTTGATTATGTAAATTTGTCGACGCAGATTTTTTATTATCGATTCGTTGTATTACATACAGTAACCAACACGTGAATGTTCATGCAATTCCATTTCGGTACCTAAACGCATCATTGCGACCGTATTGGCATAAGAGTGGTGAGTTTTYCATGCTTGTCCTGAACGCAGCATCACAAGAGCGTAATGACGTCAGCAGCTGCTGCTTCAGTTCAGTCTGAAGCTTGAAAACAAGCCTCGCAGCTCCTGGAGTAAAATTTACCAAACAGACCGCCTCTGAATTATCTGGTGGATTAATTATCTTGTGAACACGACATTCGTTTGCTCAAAGTAAATAAAGTACCGCCACTTTCTTTATTTCATTCACCATTAAACAGAGACCGGTGTTAGGTCGAGCCACGTTCCCAATTTCCCCAGTGTCTCAAACAACAGAGGAGCTTCCCGACACACGTCTGACCTAAAGAGCACAAGCAGCCAACAAGTGTTGGACGTGTTTTGGATGTTCAAAACGTAGCTTAAATACCTTTTATTTATTTTAACTGCATCCTCTTTTGTTTATTTGATTTAAACTTATTTGCCTTCCATGGACCTCCATCACACATTTTTCTAGCAGGGAAATGACATCAATAGAAACACGTGGAGCTGGATTTTAATTTGTACAATAAGACAAAACAGTCTTGTAGTTTTCAACAGTTTTCACCTTAAAGAAATAAGTTACACAACTGATGTTACAATACAAAGAGTTGGATGTTGTCTTGATATTTGTTAATTTTTATATATTGAGAAATATGTTAAATAAAAATAATAAATAAATGTTTATTATAGTTTTTCCAGAGTGACTTGAATTTTGCATGATTTAGTTCATTTGTTAGATTGTTAACATCTTGCACTATATTTCTTTTACTTGAATTTTATATGCTTTGGTTGAGATTTTATGTTGATGTTAAATCTTTTAAGCTTTTTTTGTTAAAGAATTGACTCTAGAGTGAATATTTTGTGATCATGAAAAAACTATTACAGAAAATATTATAATATTAAAAAACATTTTAAATATCCAGTGCACTCACATCAGAATAACTTATAGATTTGTTGTTAGAATAATCTATTAATCGAAAAAATAATCGTTAGATTAATCAATTAGAAAATAATGGTTTGGTACAGCGCTATAACTGAAGTGACATAAAAAGGCTTACAGAAAAAACACATGAACGTCACATTTTAGGCACTTTGATAAATGTATTGTCCTACAGAGCCAGTGCATCAGTGCTACCAGGTGAGTTTCAATCACTCGTTTATAATACTTTATCTAGTTTGTTTTCTGCTTCTGGTTTGAAAAATTGTGGAGAAACGTGCTTTGCAATCATTTGATGGCRTTATTCACATAAATGCAGAACTTGCTTACTAATTTTCAACCTTTAGTGACCTTTAAATCCTAAAAGGGTGGTCCAATTTCAAAATCTTAACTGTTTTTGGAATCAGTGCATAGATCTCTTTAAGCAAAGAGAGGAAAACTGCTGTAAAGTAACTGAAAACAAGAGTGTTAGAGTTCACGACTGCAGAGGTCTTAAAATCTGTTATTTAAATGTGAAATAGGAGGTAAGAAAATGAGAAACAAATTTTATTGATTTTCTAAAAGCAAATCCATATTTTGCATGTCTGTTTAAAAAATATATTTTGTTTTACTATAATAAAATAAAAAACAGGAATCATTTTTATACCTTTCGTGTCAAATTTCTATCATGAAAAATATTTTTGGCAGACTTTGCTGAACTTTTATTAAAGATCCCTGCACTGAGAAACGCTACTCTGTCTTCTAAATTTGATCAAATCAAATAAAAGCCAGGTTTTAAGACGCAAAAGGACAAAAACTGAAACACATCTAATGTTCACATCTCTATATAAGCTACTACCAACCAGCATGTTCAAGAACAAAACGACTGACAAAGAAAAACTCTGTGAAAATAAAGCTCAGGGCTTCTGAAATCTTCGCACTTTCACACACACATGCGCGCACACACACACACAAACCACTTCCCTCAAAGTCCTCTGTAATTTGCTAAGTCAAAAGTTGACAGCCTAAAACTTTGAGCAACGCAAAGATCCATGTAAAGAACAAACAGAAGATATCAACAGGGTGGAYGGTATAACAACTCTAACCACTGTATGAGCTCTGAGATGGGCTATTCTTGTTTAGAAAACAGGGAATTATCTCCCGTGAGCCAACAGCGTCTGTAAGTTGAGCAGCTGTTCACATGTTCTAACACTCTGCAGAGCCTCTCTCTGCAAAACCAAACTGTTCCTAAACTGCTGATCAGAACACACGACCACCGGTTCCACCTGCAGGGGATCCTGTCCCTTTTCCTACTCACCATGCTGGATTCAGAACAGCAGCTTGTCAATGACAGGGTGCACCTGTCCAATCACCCTGCTGGCCTTGTGCGCACACATGCACACAATTCAGTACACAAACAAACACACAAAAAAAGCAGCATTTAGCTAATTATTAAGCCAATTCAATAGAGCATTCACACACGTGCAGAGGCTGGAGTCTGGTGAATGATTGTGTGTTTACCTTCTACAAGGACTTATTCAAAGCAATCTCCAGTTCCAGCGGTGGTGAAACAACCTCCTCACCCTGCAGACACAAAACACAGAATTATTTATAGTTATGAAATAATTAACACAGCAGAACACAATGTCATCAGCAGCTACAAGACAAAGTACTACACAGAAGTGCACAAGTGGAAACTTGAAGCGACCAACAAGGCCACCAGTTGTTATTGTCTGATGTATAATGAGAAATCACAAAAAATCAATTCTCCACATTCCTATGCTGTTTGCCTTTTTTTCCCCCGTATGCAGCTGTACCAGTCTGTGTGTCTCCCTCGGCTGCTAGGAATGAGAAAGGCACCATTTCAGCTTTGAGCCGGGCAGAAGACACCTCCACTTATCTTCCTGTAGCCGACCATTGTCCCCGTGCAACACATTCTCTCATTTCCATCTGTCTGTTAACTAAACTACTCCCACTGATGATAACGCAGGAACAATAGGGCCGTCTGTGACTCTGCGCTTTATTTGCAAGACAAAAAAAAAACCCACTTTTCGCATTAGTAGATGTTCTCCTGGTCCCGTCCCCCTGCTGGTAAACACAACGTATCTGTACCTGGCTCAACTCCCCTGGGTGGCCCTGATCTGCATGCACAGAGCTTTCCAAACGGAGCAGTCAACCCAGGAAAAAAGATGGGAAAAGAAGAAAAAAAAAAAGAGGTAGGAAACAAAATCTTATTTTTATGGTAAACTGAGAAGTGACTGTGGGGCACTATCACAGGTGAATTTGAATAAAAGCATTAAAGCGTATCCAAATATATATAAATAAATATATATATAACGCTTTTTCCCCACTGTTCTCTTTTTGCCGTTTACATTTGGCAGTCAAAACTGTGGCCAGGCATTTGAACAAGTGTGTCTCTGAAGCACAATGAACAGAGATAAAAAAAAAAAAAACATCCCGGCCCAACTTGTTCAGTTTCAGCATTAATTATGATTTAAATGCCCTTGTTGAAAACACAAGTCAACATGCAGCTCACTCTGAACTCTGCTGAGGGTTGAACAATCAGCGAAAATGGACCATTCCCACATAACTACCCTATTATTGTGATTCATTACACTTCAATTAACATATCATCAATGGAATMGTAAATCAATGGCGAGTGCTGACAAATGACAGATATTTCCAGTTTCAAACTACTAAACATCATTAATTCCCATCACCTGAAAGAGCCCCAGGAGCTAAATGAGTTTACCCAATGCATAACATCCATTTGAACAAATGTTCCATCATTTTAATGATGGAACATTTGAAATGGTGAGAAAAGCCAACAACAGAATCATGATAGCAGCTGTACGCCTTTTCTCCTTGTAATATAATGCCCATCTTGTACTACCTAAACAGATAATTGTCTCCATTTCAAACAGCACAAGGCGGTAATATTGCCATTTAGAACAGTGGGGGTGCAGAGATCGCAGGGTGAGGATAAACAAGCACACGCTGCTTCGCCCGGTTGGGAAAACCGAGCCCATCACACACTCCCGCGTTGAGATTTTAGGGAATAGAGCAACTTCTGGTTGAGATAATTACCCACCTAGGTGGGTTATGTGCATGCTCAGTGAGAGGCCTGAGCTAAGAATATGAATCAAAATGCAACAATTTCAAAAGACAAAAGAAACCGAGGCGCATTTTCCAAGCTTCTCGTGTCATATCTTCAGATAATGTTTTATGTCTATTGTGTTAAATAAAGTGGAAAATAGAAAAACAAATGACTTTTGACAAAGAAATATCTTTTAGCAGTTACAGAGCATTTGTCTGTAACAGATAACCAAGCGTTAGTAATACCTCTAGAAGATCAGATGATCCACATACATTTTTCTGTTCTCTATGCAAATACCACAAGAGTCATTGTAGCCGTGAGGGAAAAACACACACAAACTGCTTATTTTCAGAGGAAATGTAAAATCAGAAGGGTTTTTTGCTATGGTAATGAACCACCGTGGTTACATCTAAGCGGGAACAGACTCATTGTATTCTGTCCACAAACCTGTGAAGTGGTCTTACCTATTCGTGAAGGGGTCGCAGCTTCACAATATGCTCTCTAGTCCCAGGTATGTTATCAGTGCCTTTGGCTTTGTTGAAAGATTGCATGTTCAAAATATGAATTAATACCCCTCCACTGAAAYGTACCCAATCCCAACAAAAAGCCTGCATTCATTGTGGACGGCTCTTCAGCTCCTCTAATGGACAGGCTAGCCTCTCTCTTCACACCGAGCAGACAAAAACCATGAGGGCCCATGAATATTTACCACTAAGTAAAGTTATTCCAYTAATTACTCTAAGCATGCTTAATACTGTATCTGCTGCTACTTCTGTGGCGGCTTGTTAATGAACCTTCACACATCATTACCATATTAATTAATGCTCAGCTCAATGGTTGTCAATGGGAGGCTGCTAGTGTTGTCTCATGGTTCTTTACAGTCCATTCCTAGGTGTTTGGACCACTTAGTTTCTGAATAAATCTAGTGTCTATTTATCAAGCAGCATTGTGTATGACTCAAAAAAAGTGTGATCCTGGTTCAACACACCTCACGGCTGGTGGATCTCTATTAAGGGCGTTGTGTAAATAGAAAGAAGGCGTAGGAGGGTCCTGGATCTGTGGAGTCAGTGATATCAACATGCAGGGTCATTGTTGTTTGTTTTTAGGGTGTGTGCATGATATTTTCCAWGCAAGTGTCTGCACTCTAAAAACACAGGAAAATCTAAAGCATGACTCACTTCTCAACAAATGCAGCTGCTTGCAGTATGATACGGGCTGTGCAGCACATTCTCATTCTTTTCCTTTTGGCCTTTTATTAAAAAAAGAGTGAAAACGTGACTAAGGCTCATAAATCCTGAAAAAACATTTAAAAAAAACAAGCACCTTTTCCCTTCATTTTTCTTTATGATGTGATTGGCAGCACCCAAGCGTAATATAATAAAACCGAAACAGACTGTAAACAACAGCACTTTCTGACACGCAAACAGACTCTGAACCCACCAATTAAACCCAGTCCAATCCGGCCCGCCTTTATTTTGTCAGGGTTTTTTTTGTTTCCTTCATGTTTTTTTCTGAGCTCAAAGGCAATGGTGCAGTCTGGTGAGTGTCAGGCCTGTCTGATGCCCTAGATTCTACAGACCAGCCCTCACATTTTGCTGAGCTAAGCACAAACTACGCAGACGGATTTGCCACTCAATTACTAAGTGAAAGGAAATTCTATCTTAAATCAATACAAAAAAGGGACTCGCATTTCTTTATACTATCAGAAAGAGTTTAAGAAATGCTCAATAATGTAAACAGAGAACACGCAGCACTCTTCAGGAATTCTTATCTACTAAGTGTGGGGCCCAAAGGCTTTCCTGTAAAAAAAAATCTAAACAACTGTGGGTCAGGCTCAACAGTGAGGAAGAAAAAATGTCCCACACTTTAACAACCTTGCATCAACACAGTGAACATTATTTAGAGCAGTTTTAATATTCAGCCACTTTTTCACCAAGTAGGACAACTGTTGGTTCTGACCCATATGAGGCGTCACCCCTTCTCCAACTATAGACTATTTTGTAGGTAAGCACCACCATTATGCTGCAAAATCTGTTTTCAACACAAAATAAAGCCACTTTTCATGTGTCTCAGCCCCATTTAAATTTTGTAGTGGATGTCTACAATTCATCTAGCACAGAAGCTGTCCTTTGACAGAAAACATCGTCTGCTTTAAAAGTTATGCTGATGATATATAATAATTATACAAACTGGTATAATGTATATAACATGGACAACAAAATAATTTACACGGCCTAAAATCCAGTTTTTAAAGCCTTGCACACGATAATACGTCTTGATTTTCAAAAACTGGTTAGGCAAAGCAGAACCTCTGTATCCTGGTTACCTGGATGCAGAAATCATACCATTCAGTCAGCCTGCAGTAAAAATGAGCCTGAYTGTGAGCCATTCTCTTACACTTTAATTAGTCAACTAGTCTTCAACAGCTTACAGCCCAGTGAGACCAGATGTGTTTCTGCATCAACATGAGATTTCTACTTTGGTCTAATCTCAGGCTCTTTCCTTGAACCAACACTTCCATCTTCA
>NW_013952460.1:1152502-1174014 GCF_001266775.1 Austrofundulus limnaeus
GGGGCGGCTGTCGCCGTGCAGCGCAGATGTCCTGCGTCTGACCTCAAAGTGCACGAGCTTCAAACTTCAGCGTTGGCTGCGATTTTGAAGCTGAAATCGCGTTCGGTGTGAACGCACCATTAGTTTCAACAGATTTTCTAGAGAGCCCCCCACCCCCCGTTAGTGGTTCACAACCCACAGTGAGGTTCCAACCTCAACCTTGGGAAGCCCTGGGCCAGATGACTCATCCCCATAAGAAAACAGGCACCTTATTCTTACTAAATAAAGGTCATGTGCAACCCTGCTACTTCAAAAATAAAAATAAATAAAAAGTTTTAGCCTAGAAACTTGTCCTCAGTCTTTGAAGCAGATGCAGACACCCTCACAACATATATTATTGCATTGCAAACAAAGTAGTTTGTTGAGTTAGTGCAGGTACTGGCTATTGCTATCCACACACAATTCCTGTCAATTACACACACAAAAAGACACTCTCGTGTAAAACACATCCACCTGACACTGTTTCATAACAAGCAAACAGGGGAGGGAAAAAAGAGGAAAGATTTTGTGTGTGTGTGTGTGGGGGGGGGGGGGGGGGGTCAACAAATCATTTAACTTACCAAACAGACTTCCAACATGTTCACAAAACTGATTCAGATTCCCTCCGAGCACCAAATGTTTGAAATCCACTTGTGAAGGAGAGGAGAAAGCTGCAGGCGTAAGTGGCAGGTATAGAGTAGCTGAAGTAGTGTGCGAAAGTTGAGTGTTTCACATGTGCATGTGTATGAGAGACAGAAAGAGGGAGAGAGAAAGAGAACTTGAGCCCAGACCGCCGAGCTGAGCGGGACCAGAGGTATGTGGTCAAAACACAACAAAAGCCGGTGCCTTGCTCTAGATTAAATATGCAGGAAGAGGCCCCTTTGCATAAACACAAACACTCGGCCGAGGAAGAACTGGCACAAAGCAGATGCCTGCTGAGAATCCTACCTGTCCTGGCCTCTTTTAATTAGACTGAAGCAGAAAAAACAAACATCCACACGAACATAGAAGACAGAATCAAAGAAGAGAAGAAAAATCTTTAAAACATCTTCAATGAAGAGCACAGCACTTTTACATTCTCAAATATATTTGGAATATTTCCCCATTTACAATATTTTATAACATTTACAAACGTGTCTTATTTAAAATTTGAACAAGCATTTCTAATTAAATAAAAATGATAAAATAATCTGATTTTACCTTCTGATTTTTGATCGATTGGGATCAATAATCACACCTCACCTGTAATATCTGTTATTTTACAACAGCGTACAGCAAAACAACCCAGACACGCACAGATCACAGCATTTACCATCTTTTTATGGTGTTAAAGCATGTTTTCCTCATAGGAATCAAACTAATACCTGCGATTTCTTGATTCAACAGTGACCAATATAGGACTATTATTTGATAATTAGGAGTAGCAAAGTGTAGATTAACTTTTAACAAAATAACTTATAAAAACATTTTTGTGCTAGTCAACTGATGAGTCTTTTTACGGCCAGTCTTTAAAATCAGAGCAGCCAATGGCAGATTTAAATGTTCTAAAATGTGTTTTTTTATGCGAYAAAAACTTGACGCTACTTTATCTGCTTAAGTAAAAAAAAACACTAATTTAACAACACGTATGACAACTTAAACACTAATAAACAACACTTTAATAAATTTAGAAACTATAAGAACAAATGCTGTTTTCTTTATTGCAGAACTGTTAAAGCATTTGACCAAATTCAACCTATTCATGTTTCAACTGTTTGTTATATTAAAACACAAGCAGCAGATACTTTATCTTAAATGACTAATTGTTTTTTTTTTTTCTTTTTTGGGGGGATAAAACAAATGACTGGGACATGTCTAGATAAAATTTAATAAAACTAACAGTTTTATCCAAACTATGAAGACTTCAACTTGAAACAGATTAATCACAGCTTAAAACTCTTAATTAAAACTTTAAATACTACAGTTTAATTAACTTATGTGGGTCGCTTCCTTTTTGGTGAAGTTTTTCATTAAAATGTCTTCCTTTCAAAAAAAAAGTACACCTTGACATTATTTTATTTATTCTTATATATAATTTTTTGCTAAACAACTCCTTAAGAAAAGATGAGAAACTAATTTATAGCAGCAGCTACTGGCCAACAACTGCATTTCTAATGACTCTCTTGCATCCCTTCTTCCCCTCTCCTTATATTCTTCTCATCTATCTGGAGCCATTTCTTTAAGGAGGAATGCAGAACAGTACGGAGTGATGAGAGTTGTGTGAAAAAAATGAAACAAACTGCCAGGAATATGAGCCCCTATCTGGAAAACGTAGAGTGGCGCATCAGATGCTGGGTGACACATAGTGAGGTGTGGCCAGTCAGAGACGTAATTTTCATGCRAAACTCTCTCAAATGGATCGGGGGGGGGACACTAGTTGACAGGAGGGGAGAGACAGGAARAGTTCCAGAGGCAAAAGACACAGGGAGAGAAAGAAGAGCAGGAATGAGACCTCTGGAAAATAAACAGGGTGTATGGTTTCAAAGGCGAGGGGGACACAGGCATTCCATTGTTCAGGCCAATTATCAGTGGAAAATAATAACAACAGATGGATCCAGAGCGGCCAACTTGTGCTGGAGCGCCCTGCCGCTGGAGAACAAATGATGAAATGTGAGAGTGCGGTTGGAGGGGCAGGAGGCGAGGAGGGGGTGGCGCTACCCCTCGTACCGACACACACCTCCACACACCAGATGTGAAGTTCCACAAGGACAGCTTCATATGTGCTCTCTRGCCACCACTTGTGCTGCGCAGCTTCAGTTCCAGACGATGCATCGGCCCGTCGCTGGTTAAACGGGGGGCATCTGAAACCACATGGTAGACATGGTTCCTGTGTTGCTGTGTAATAAATTCAAATCTGTGCATTCCTTCCACGTTCGGCAAAGTGGGGTCACTTGATTGCTTGTTGCTTTGACAATATGTAGCTTGGAATTAAGATAAATTTCCTCATCTTTCTCTGGCCCCGGATTTTCTCTCATTCAAATTAGCACGTATCCCCGATGACCTGTTGTGATGTTCTTATTTGATGTCCTGCAGCATGCCTAAYGCTCACAGACAGGCACATGCAACAGTGCAGTGGAGAGACAGACCTCATTGACTCTGCTTTCATTCATGGATCGCTCATATCATCCACAGACTGACAGGAGGGGAAAGGAGGGGGGGCTACAACCTTAAAACAAAACCAATCCTCTGTGCGCCTTGTCAAGGGTGGGAGATGTCTGCAGATACCCGTACAAAAGATATGCCCTTCCTTTTCACAAGAAAAGAGAAGTTTTCGTTTCATTAACTCCACACTAAAGCGTAATTATCTCCCCACAGACCTTAATCACCCACAGAAAGATAACAGAAGAAAAAGCAGTTTTTTTCTTCAGTCATTAAAGTTGTTGTTCCTTTTTCTTTCCTCCACTCTTTACTTGAGTCCATCAAACAACGCGAAGATTAGTAGGGGTTTGAGTAAAATGTGCTTTTCAAATATCGCTATTTGCAGAAGCTGATTTGGCTTAAATGTGTTTTTGTTCTCGTCGGTCAGTTTCACCAGTTGACCAACAAGAGCAATAGGTGAGAAAAACAGCTTTATTAAAAATGTTTGAAATTAAATCAGGCTAAAGACCGAGACATCACTTTAGAATTGTACATAATCTAAATGACTAACATTGCTTGGAGGAGCTTGTGATATTATACTCCAAATGACAAATCCCTGGAGGAATGTAGTGGAGGATTTCTACTTTTTCTATTTTTTGCCTGGATTTAATTAGCTTATGTGAAATAATTGCCATTAGCAAATCCTGTCAAATGGGGTTGAGGCATATTTTAGAAAAAAAAACATATTTTTGTACGATGAGGAGACAAAGGGTTTTCAAACAGGAACTGGCGGGGCATCAGCCATTTAGTGCACTGACACTGAGGTCGAGTTAATTAGACTATTGTCATTTTAATCAGGACAGCTCGACGGGCACCACTTCCTGAAAGAGTCAGTGGACTTTAAAGTGCTGAGGGATATTTATTTATTTATTTATTTATTTTGTGTGTGTACTGTACGTGTTGGACCCGGGGTGTCGTCCAACCATGGGTTACGGAGGATGGTCTGGTTCTCTCACATCCTCAGAACATGAATGAGACGCACCAAGGAAACAAAGGAGCCTGGAGGATCACCAGGGGAAACCCCGTGCCTCCGCTCCACTTGTGTCTCTGTTCATTTGAAAATAATTTAAATATCAAATATTTGAAATTATTTGCTTCTCTCTTGGCTATCAAATGTTGAACAGGGAATTTTTCAAGTCTGCCATTGTTCTCTTTACGCACATTAGCATTTAAAACATAATTAAAAGGACTATTTTCTAGGTGTTATGTTAGAGTAGCGTCTGATGATTTCTCTATTTTCCATGTGGTGTTAAGAATTGGAAGATTATAATAATAAACCAGAGATGGAATAAATTATGTATCAAACCTTTTCTCAGTACCATGATTTGAAGAGTTCAAATGAAAACTGACAACAGACTGGATTTGACCTGCTTTAGGCTCACATGATCAAAGCCTTTTTGTGCCAGTTGTGGTCAAAAGACAAAGAGTTAAAGAAAAAAAGGAGAAAGGCAGAGCCAATGTTATTTTGAGTTTAGCCACCAGCACTAAGAGCAAGGTTTAAGAGTTGGGGGGCTGCCAGTGGAGCTCTGCCAGTCAGCAGAGGTGATAAAGGGACCAGCTCGATATTAACATCAAAACATCTTTGCAACTTTTCCCCTGGCTGCAGTTCAGGTCATCCATGGACAAGGTGACAAAGGAGACCATCGCAGCTGAACTTCCCCATGTGGCGTGGCCGTCAGCCTCCAGGCAGAACTGGACGATGACATTTGCAGAACAAAGTGAACTAAAGCAATATTTCATATTCACCAACCTCAAGGGAAACAGCATTAAAAGAGGCTGAAGCAGCCCCCCCGCCACATGACTCCTCGCCACAGCTACAACGGCTGTTTGTGATTAAATTAATGGTTCCGTAAGATCATCAATTTTAACATTTGCCATTAATATTTCACACGGATTTAATATTAATCTGATCAGAAATTATCTTCCCTCAATAATTCAATACATGCATTAATAATGCAAAAAAATAGGATGTTCTGCGTAGTTGAGAGGGAAATACTGGAGACATTTATCCAGTAAAATGTGAGAAAATAAAACCAGAATAGTCCCATTAAAACACCAAAGTGGTAAACACAGAATATAGCAGCAACAAAAAGTGCCAGTAGCCAATAAGAACCATCTGAAACAATGTAACATATTAGTATAAACTAAACGTGTCTGACTGTGTTCTGACTAAACTGGCATAAACTATAAAGCATCGAATAAGAAATATGACAACCTCCTTGTTTCATCTTTATCTGATTTATAATCCGAGTTAAATGGACTGAGTAACCAGGGATTATGCCAGTTGATGTATTCACTAGTGCTGAATAAGAAGCTAGACAGCGAAGCCTCTGTGCCATTAAAAGCTGTGCTCTGCCCAAGTTCGTCTACAAGAGACTTACAGGGATTAGATGTTGAAATAAAGGCCTAATCTTTATTCGACAGGGAAGCTGATCTCTGGCTCCGTGGTCAACCCCTCGTGGTAGGCCCCTCTCCCTCACAACCAACGTTTCCTGCTCCTCACCTCTGGCTCATTTAAAGCTACATTTAGGCTGCACTCTTCCCTGTTTGAGGTCTCAATCTAATTATCGTGCATACCTTTTTTTTTCTCTTAAGTATGCAATAGCTCAGTGGTCAGAAGACTTATTCCATACTATTTTTCATATTATATGTCACTGTCTTACCTGAATGAAGTTCACTTTGATTATCTTATTTCTTTTCTTATTGTTTTTCAAAACAAAAGTGCTCAATGATAGAAAGAGCTATTTCATGCAGATGTATAGTCAAGACTTATAAACTATTAATCCCAATACTGGACAATAACATTACTCCATTTAAACACAAAGTTAAAATGCATCAATAAGCCTTCCTTCATTACAGGAAGGTGATTTAGAGCAGAAGTGAACCTCACAGGTTAGATTTAATGACATCGTGTGTTATAGTGGACACAGATGTCACTGTTTGGACTGGCAATCCTTCACCATGTTTGACCCTGTCAGACAGCGTCTGGGGTCTCACTGTCCCTCTTCCTCTCACCTTCCCTCTGACTTGGTAAGGTCTGAGTCTAACCTGCAGAATCACAGCAAACGATGATGAGAATGTGAAAAGAAACACAGTAGTGCAATAATTTGTGAATAAAACTATGATTTTGAAGGACAGACCTAGCCTGGTAAAACAAACAGACCCTTGTTCTTCACTTAGCTTCGTACAGAGGGTCTGGACCCTCGGTTATTGAGAAACCATTTCTTGCTGGAGGTGTGGACTCTGTTGAAGTTTAAAATGATTGGGTCTGATTTACCCAATCACTAACATTTGTATGCAGTGAACCAGCTCAAATGTGAAGGAAGCTAAGCTAAGAAGCTAACCAGAAATTGCCTGCGTTGTAAACAACCATCCCCTACTGGGAAGAGAGAAGTATTGAGCTGAACGAGATGACTGTAAATGAGAGCTGCAGGCTTTGTGAGACCAATTTAATTTAATTTGGAAGCCTTGTCAACACAGACTGGCTTCATTCACTTCCACCTCTGCCATCGCTAAACTACAGACAGACTAGAATGATGCAGAAAATTGAAAACTCCTTCTGTTCGCTGACTGGCCCGGTTGAAATTCTACCAGAAAAAAATATCAGCGGGAGAAATCGCAGATGGAGCAGAGAAGGGAGTTAAGAGTTCAGCAGAACTGTGTAGGGAGACAAGGGAGTGACTAGGATGGATTGAAAGGGATGTAATTTTTGTARGACCCTGCATCTTCTCATAGACATAAGCCATTTTTCCATCAGCGTTTTTTTGAAGTATGACATTAGAAAAGGTGGATGGATATGGCAAAATTCGCAAAACATTCCTCAATTTTGCCAAAAAGTATTTACGCTCACTTGGGGTGGTTTTTGGATTTTCCATAAAAGAGTGAATGCGCATGGAAACACATTTGCTGAATAGGTTTCTGACGTGCTGTCCAATAATTGTACCTGCTGTGGCTGCAGATGGACCCTCCTCCCGCTGTCGGTGTCTTCCTGGATCTTCCCGTAACGTGAAGAGAATTGTATTTCTTTTTCTAAATCTCCAGACAGCATGTAACATCAACAATACTAGCTGATATGACAGAATAATTACAACTGTCCTGATAGTAGCAACACGTTCCTGATAACTTTTTTTCATTGTCCTGAGATCCCTGTGAGTTTGTGACTTTACTTCCTGTTTACTACAGCCATGCGGAACATCATTGTCTGACGTAATTATTACACTTTGCGTAGCCTGATTGATTCGCTCCAAACCAGTAGATGAAAACATGTCTGATGTGATGATATTTCTTTTTTTGTGACATTTTCGAAGTTTGCTCAAAGTTTGCATTAAAATTGGATGGAAAGTAGGGCTGCAACTAACGATTATTTTAATAATCGATTAATCTGTTGATTAATTTTTCGATTAATCGGCCAAATCATTAAAAGGCTTAATTACATGAATATGAGTAGATATAAATTAAGTTAACTCCTTAAGGATGCAAGTTATTGATTAATGAATTAATCTGAAGTTGATTTATCCTATAGATTGATTAACAATTAATTAATAAGCAGCCATTTAAAAAAACAGAGTTTTCTCTTGAATCAAGAGGGTCTTCCCATAAAATGAAGGATTTTTTAAATAATCTCCTGAATTAAAAAACAGAAGCACATAATATATATTTTAACAATTTATTTTGCCAGGTATATTAAATATTGACTGAAAAAAAATGTGTATTTCCCATACA
This sequence comes from Austrofundulus limnaeus, assembly GCF_001266775.1. Lineage (NCBI taxonomy): Eukaryota > Metazoa > Chordata > Actinopteri > Cyprinodontiformes > Rivulidae > Austrofundulus > Austrofundulus limnaeus. Next base: position 1,160,420 of record NW_013952460.1, read on the forward strand.
TAAAACATAACAGAAATTTAATAGGTTGCTGAATGTGGAAAATAGATTAAAATAATAAAATGTGATTTTTAGATGTAAAACTATTATTAATTTATTATAATTAGAATTTATTTACATTTAACATTTATTTTTTCTCTAATTCTTTACTTTTTGTTTCATTCTTGTTGGTTCTGTTTGACTAAAACATTGTTTGACCCTAGGGCTGCCACAAACGATTATTTTTATAATCGATTAATCACCGATTATTTTTTTTCGATTAGTCAACTAATCAGATCATACGTTAATTGAATATAAAACATCCAGCTTATCGTGCCAGAATGCAGCTGCTATTATATAACCATGGTTAGATTTTAGCTATATGCTAGCTAAAAATAATTGCTGTGGAAGRCAAGTTCTGCTCTGCAGATATTACACAGGTTTCTCTTTCATTTTCTTAAAATGATCCCACACTTTTGAGCTCCGTTGTCAGGTAGCCATGATACCAGAGCCTGTCTGTATAATGTCTTGTGACGTCCACGGCCTACCCCAGTTACCACTACTGTGCATGTGTGTCAAGGACAGAAAGGYAGATGTGGCAGTGGAAGGTGTCAAAGCAGTTTGGAGAGAAAAACAAAGTAAAGAACAAAAAAAAAAAGAAAATGATTAATCGATTATTAAATTAGTCATCGATTATTTTATTAATCGATTAGTCGTTGATTAATCGATTAATCGTTGCAGCCCTAATGGAAACACTGCTATAGTTAGTGCTTGTTAGATCTGTTTTGTCGACTACGAAGTCCTTTATTCACACAGGCTAACACGCTCATAGCTTTGAATAAATAAATGGTTTGAATGGTTTTTCAGTGAACCTGTTGCTGTGTCAGATCTGAACACAGTTATCACATTCGCTTCTTTTCTTTTAAATACATTTTATATGTTTCCTTCAACGAGACTTTTTCCCCACTATCATTCGCTCGACTACAATTGTGGATTTGTTTTGTTCTCACTGTATCAAAAGACAAACGTGTTTCAGTTGAAAACACTTCAAAAGAGAGAAGATTTAGAGGTGCATTGAAAGCTTTCTCCTGTTAACTGCAGGACATTATCTACAGAGAAATGTTAAAACAAACTCAACAATTATCGTGCAATTTTCATATGACCAGCAGACAAAGGCTTTGTTTGTGTGCTCCACTACCTCCACTCGGTGTTTCTGCCTCTCCACTCTGCCTCTCTCTTCCTTGTGTTATCCGCGGCACACAGCAGCAAACAGAGTTGTATGCAAATACTAAAAGCCATAATGCATTACATTGTTTTGTGTTAACATTTGTATATTTAAATGGTGTGTTTTAGATCTTGATATTCTCATTTCAATTTCCATACACTGTGCATGCTGGTTGCGGACAGTTAAGTTTACCCCCATGGCAGCCTGAAAACCTTGCATTTGCATTTTTTCTACTCAATATGAGTTGGACGCGGCATCATTTGTATGAATATGTTCTTGCTGCTTGTTAAAAATGTAAGTTACCTGTGTTTAATAAATGACGGCAGTGTGAGGCCCGTGTCAGAGCCACAGAGTTGGATGTGTAAATCACCCACGTACATGTCACTTAACCAAATTGGCAAAGCCGATAAGCCATATTTACATAGCAGTGTTGCAGGGTGTGATTGCTATCAGTAAAACTTCCCCCCACGCTTTAATGGAAAGTTGTAAAATAACTTGGTGAGGGCTACAGCTGCCCTCAGGAAAATGGCTCAATTACACCTGTAGATATAAACACTGGTGCGGCTGTCAGAGAGGTAAACAGATGTGGGGTGACGGACTGTAGTACGCACTCAGTCAAGCAGCTGTTGTTACACCTTCATTCATTCATTCACGCTTTCTGATGATGGATTCCTGCTTCTCTCCCCGCCGCTCAACATGAAGCCACACTATTTGCTTATGGGGCAGAGGCTACAAGCAGATTAAGCTTCTCAGAATATCAATAACATATTCATTGTGTAAAGTCAACGTGCGTCGCTTTTTTACTGCCACTGTCAAACACAACAATCAGTTTGTGGTTGGCAGCGACTTCAGCTTTCAGGTCTGCCTGCTCTGCAGCAGAGCAGCACTAAAAACACATTTTTGGTTCAAATTTCTTCCCAAACTGCAAAAAGACAACATAAGAGCAGTCCAAAAAGGTTGTCATGTGATGTTATTTTGTCTCAGCGCTCTGTGTATTTGTACTCACACAGTGTATTGAAAAGGACACCCCCTCTGGCTGTTGTCTCATTGGGAGCCTACCTGTCACATGGCTGATATGACGCTCTTTGAATGCAGTGTGTACGTATGATCAGAGCCGCAATGAACACCCCCACATGACAAAGTGACTAGAGTGTCAAAGCGGCCCACAAACAGGCCTGTCCTTTTCCAGACAGGAAGCTGGGAGCAGCAGAGGCGCTGCCTTGTCTCATCTGCCAGCAGCGCTCGCTGCCTCCCTGCCTCATCACTGCGAACGTGTCTGATGGCGTGCACAAGTCCATGCTGGACGGCTGATTTGATTTCACCCTCTGTGACACATCTGTTGCTTGTCATGTTGCGTTGTGCCTGTCTGCGAGCCGAGCACAACCGGGGCAAACGTGCCTCTCATGCTTCCTTTCATGTTTACAAACAGGACCCTCGCTTACAAAACGGCCGGCATGGTCTGAAACGTCTGGAAGGTCAGGAGGCCTGAAGAGACGCCGTGTGCATCTGTGCGGTCGGTGCTACGAGCCATCACAGCTCATAGCCTGCTGCCAAAGTGCAGGCTGTACAACGTCAGGGCATTAAAGAAATGCATTATCTACTAACACGCACACTCTTTTAACACCTTAAATGAAAGTCAAATGTATTTCCAGTGCCGTGTGTAAAACTGAAAGAAAAAGGTATGGATCTGGGCCACATCAGTTTCTCCTTTCTATACATTACCTACAGAAAAYCAATTATTTCTCTCTCTTGTCTGATTTGGACAATTTATGAGAGTTGTAAATCAAATCTGTATCAGGTGTGCAATCTACACACTGTGTTCTTTATGGCTCTTTAAACCGCTTTTAGGAGTATTAAAAAAAGAAATAAAAAAATATCAAATTCAAGTCATGCAGGAGCTCCACTGTCAGCTTAAATGCACAAGCAATGACCATGGCTAATTGGATACATCCAATCCATCCATCTATGAAGTACACATGCTATATCAGCGAAAATCAAATGACATTGTTTCACTTAGTAAAAGCAGCCCGGCACCACAGGAGCAGAAAGGTATTTAATAATGAAATGCTGCAGTAGCTTAGGAGTGGTGAATTTACAATTCACATTTCTGTGTCCTTGTCTGTCCAATTAATATTCAAAAGTGCCATGTAATTACAAGTTTAGGATTCATTTCCATGCACAGCACTGCTGCAACTGTAAATTGCTTTAAAAAGTTTTGCTGTGGGAGTTGCTTTTTTTTTTTCCACTCACAGCTATTTTCCCCCCATTCATCTGATTGCATTTTTATTTAAATATTTTGATTAACAAAACATTTGGATAACAACTTGAGTAAAAAAAAGGACAAAATAAGGTTTGTGTGAACAATTTGCACGAGTATCAAACCCCAGCCTGTTATGTAAATGCAATCCCTCTTAAGAGGGTGGGGAAAAATTTGAGATGGCTCATTTACATCATCAAATGACACAACGCTCAGACTTTCCGTTTACTATCAAACTGTTTTTGCACACATATTAAGCTGGAAACGAGCATGGTGGAGTTCCTCCTTACTTAGCGAATATCAAAAATACTGCAGTTGAAAAAAAAATCGGGCTGATCCTCATCAGACCACAAGACAACACAGAGCAGTGCAGGAACAGTAGAATCACCCCGCTTCTTAAAAAACGTTTCCACATTGTTCAGTCTCAGCACATATCACCTCGCCCTAATTCAACCCGACCCGGATGTACACGGTCTCACTAGTTTTGCATGAGGGCTGCCTCGATGTAGGCAGGTCGTGAAAGTGCGGCCGCCTGAAACGTACCACCAACAATAAATAAAAGAACAAAAGGAAAAAAATTGTATAGGTCTTCTGGACGGGTTCTTCTCTAATGAAACGTTTTGTCTCTTCTCCAAGAGACTTCTTCAGTCTGAGAGTTTCAGGCAAAATTCAGGCTTTTRAGHCCTGCCTCCATGTGACTGATACTCACATCACATGGCTATCGTTSACACCTAATTAAYACYTATTGTTAACAGGGGGTGGAGTGATACTGCCAATGGCAGCGCTGTAGGAGGGGGACAGCTGAAAACGGAGGCCTCCACCTCTGTTTAATGATGGACGGTCTTTCTTCACAAAAATGGCTTCTTTTACTCCTCTCTCAAACCAACGTTCCTCTCTATCAAGAATGAGAACATCCTCATCTCTGAAACACAGACAGGATTCCATGCAACCTTCAGGTGAAAATGAAGACCSCAAACCCAGACCCAAACCAGTGGTTATTCCGTATGTTGCGGGTGTTTCGGAGAAACTGAGACGTTTATTTTCTAAACATGATGTCCCAGTAGCTTTCAAACCCCAAAACACATTACGGCAAAGGCTGGTTCACCCCAAAGATCCGGTGCCCCGGCACAAACAGAGCTATGTTGTATATGCTGTTAAGTGCCAGGAGGACTGCGACCAGTTATACATCGGGGAAACAAAGCAACCACTGTTCAAAAGAATGTCCCAACACAGACGAGCTACATCTAATGGCCAGAACTCTGCAGTTTTCACTCATTTACAGGCCAGCGGTCACTCTTTCAGAGATGAGGATGTTCTCATTCTTGATAGGGAGGAACGTTGGTTTGAGAGAGGAGTAAAAGAAGCCATTTTTGTAAAGAAAGACCGTCCGTCATTAAACAGAGGTGGGGGCCTCCGTTTTCAGCTGTCCCCCTCCTACAGCTCTGCCATTGGCAGTATCACTCCACCCCCTGTTAACAATAGGTATTAATTAGGTGTGAACGATAGCCATGTGATGTGAGTATCAGTCACCTGGAGGCAGGGCTTAAAAGCCTGAATTTTGCCTGAAACTCTCAGACTGAAGAAGTCTCTTGGARGAGAGACGAAACGTTTCATTAAAGAAGAACCCGTCCAGAGGACCTATACAATTTTTTTTCCTTTTGATTTTTTACCTGGATTACTGAGATGCATCAGGACAATAAATAAAAGAGAAATAAAGTCCCAAAAGGCTCACCATTCTCTGCCACCATTTAAAAAAACTACAGTTGTCCTGAAAGGACAGACTCCTGTACTGTCTGACCTCCTTAAGCCTTATGTGTCCTCCAGGTCCATTTAGTATATCCTGAGGTCCAGGCTGGTCCTAAACCACGTGTCAAACTCAAGTCCTGCAGGCCCCATTTGTTTTTCCCTAATTTAATAGAAAACTAGATTTTAAATCAGTTGTAATCTATAAATCTATAACACGTGCAAAAAAATAAACAAACGTAAAAGGTGAAATATAATAAGACTTGTTCGGCCCCTCAGTTGTTGGATTTRATTAACTGTGACCCCCTGAGTAACTTAGTTTAATAGTCCTGTATTAATGTCTCAAAATAAGCTGCTTTAAACCCAGAATTGACCATAATCTCCCATAAAGCATGTTGATTATGTTACCTGCAAAATGATGGCATCCTATGAATAGGTTGAGGTGACCAGGATTAAAAATTATCCAGCGAAATTCACCATGTAAATCTGCGTTTAGTTGTATTTTTACTGGCTATTTTTGCAATGGCCCAGTTGTACTGGGAAGTGGGAATTTCCCAGTAACAWGTCGCAAGTGGTACGTTCTAAAGCAGGGGTGTCCAAACTACGGCCCGCAGGCGTACCATTTTTATTGGCCCGCAGAAAATTCTGAAAATATAATTGAAAATGGCCCRCACAAGAACTTTGAGCTCAACTYTGTTGCRCTTCTCAGTTTCAACACTGGATGGAGCCAGCCACAGAAACGAAATTATAGAGAAGAGGAGAAGAGAAGAAGAACCTTTTTGTGACTGTGACACTGCGTTCAGTTTGAGTCTCCAGAAATGGCGGTGAGTGACAAAGCTTGTGGTTTTGATTTTTACTCGATAGCATGCGATGAGAGCATGGATGCCACAGACACCGTGCAACTGTTAATTTTTTTTGTGGGGAGTAGGTGATAATTTTTGCTTTACGGAGGAGCTGTTTGATAGGATGAGCCTAAAAGGCACAACGGCAGTTTTTAAAAGAAAAGGGCCGACCTCTTCGTGAACTAAGTGACCCTCTGTGGCTGGCAGCCCTGGCATTTTTAGTTGATCTTACACATCATCTGAATACACTGAACAAGAACCTACAAGGCAAAGAACAGCTGGTGCCACAACTGTATGCGCACATGAAAGCCTTCTGCGTAAAGCTCCGCCTGTTTGAGACACAACTACGAGTCTTTAATGCTGCACACTTTCCTGCGCTGTCTGAAATCAAGTCTGCTTTTCCAAAGACCCATCTTTCTGCTAAAAAGGAGAAATATGAGTCTGTGATTAAATCTGTCGTGACAGAATTCAGCCAGCGTTTCCAAGATTTTTCTGGAATTTGAAGAACAAATCAAGCTGTTTTCAACCCCMTTSCTGGTGGATGCAGACAAAGTGTCTGCAGTTAGAACTGACCGAAATGCAATGTGATGATTCTCTGAAGAGTCAACATCAGCTTCTCTCCCTCCCTGAATTCTATCAGTCAGAGGTGAGTTTGAAATACACACATTATTGATGTATGAATGTATCTCATTATTACAGTCAAACTGATCCATTTATGTTTTCATTATTTTACAGAAAATGGTGTGAAGGACAGCTAACCAACCCCTCACCTGACCTTAAAACCCCCTCGGTACATTATCCCCCCCATGCGAAGACTAACCACAGTGACCTTATGCCCAATGGGTGAGTTAGAAATACACACATTATTGATGTATGAATGTATCTCATTATTACAGTCAAACTGATCCATTTATGTTTTCATTATTTTACAGAAAATGGTGTGAAGGACAGCTAACCAACCCCTCACCTGACCTTAAAACCCCCTCAGTACTTTATCCCCCCCATGCGAAGACTAACCACAGTGACCTTATGCCCAATGGGTGAGTTAGAAATACACACATTATTGATGTATCAATATGTCACTTCTAGTGTGTGGCCCGGCCCTTTGTTTATTTTTCTGTATTTGGCCCCCACTAAAAAAGTTTGGACACCCCTGTTCTAAAGGCTCCCACATACTCGGGCATACTGTGCACATTCCATGAGCCRCSCTGACTYYGCGCATATTGTCCGCGGATGTTTGAGACTTCATRCTCRAGCKTACTGACCGCCTGACGAATTCTTTAATTTCAAACAATTTCAGTCATGATATCAAAGATCAGGAGGAAGAGATAGTTTGCATTTTAGCTTTAAAACAATAAAAGAAAAAAAAAGAAAGGAACTACCTACCAGAGCTATTTCCTCCCACAAATTTGTTGCTCGCTGAAAGTCTTTAAATTCCTTCATTGACGCGTCATAACGTTTTCTAATCTCCTCCATGAGACGGTTATTTCGTCCACAAATGACACCGATTCTCAACTTTATCAGCTTGGTGTCGCACCCAGAACAGTACATGCCACTGTGCGCACCGCGGACGTAAAAAATKGATCTCTGCGCGGACCAGTCCGCGTAYGTCCACTTCGAGTCCGCATTGAGTCTGCCTCGAGTCCGCGCGGACCTCTGCRGACCGAAGTGCGCCCGAGTATGTGGGGGCCTTTAGAACAGAGCTGAAAATGGGTGAGACCACCCAATGTAAAGAYGCTGAACCGACCTGGGCAGSGCCGAATCAAGCAAATGTACACGGCTGAATAGTTTCTGATATAGACAAAGTAGAATCATTCATGTAAAGCTTGTGTTCTAAGATCAGTCTTTCATTAGCCTCAATCTGACTCTGATGTGAACATGTTGAACTGAACACATGTACAGATTCCCCCCGTTTCTGAACCCCAAACACTCGACTCCTCTCTCTTCTCTGAGACCTGTACACCCAATTCCAGTGGAACTTTTACGAGTTAGCAGAGACTATTTTAAAAAAGGTGTCCACTCAGGCCTTCATTAGACACTATTTGATCCTTCAGCTGCTGAGCTTTATTAACAAGTATGCATTCAMATTGTTGTACGGTCAGATCAGTGTGACAAAGCTGACACACACCAAGAGAACTATGAAAAAACAAAACACTGAGTCTTTAATCGCTTTCCTGTTCATTGTTTTTCGGACAGGTTTTTTTWAAATCAAATTACTTCTGAATATTTTATTTTGAACATTCAAATATGAAAGGCCTCAGCATACAGTTTGCTTTAGCTTATGGCATTTCTAACTTTTATGCCTTACAAAATGTTTAGTGTTGTCTATAGAAATATATTGAAATCTCTTCAATTCCTTCAAAAATAATTTTCTCTTTGAAGTCTTTTTCAGCTACTAGCTCTGCTTTTTGTCTCCATTTTCCTTTTAGTAGCTACTGCTAAATTTATATTTTACCTTTTGTATTTTTAATGTCTTGCTGGTTTTAACTTTCAGCTACAATTTTGCTTACTAGCTACAATTATTAGCTACAAATTTGCTTTTAGCTACTATTTTGCTGGCTTTAGCCTTTTGTTACTGTTTTGTAAAATTTAGCTTTTAGCTACTGTTTTGCACGGTTTACTTTTAGCTATTGCTCTGCTAAGTCTAGCTTTTAGCCACTGTTCTGTTCATTGTAGCTTGATTTTGCTTGTGTTCTGCTCATTTACACATTTGAACTGTTTCAGCTTTTCTTTTCTTCAATAAATTTTGTGAAGTTCGTTCAGCACTTAGCATTCACACTGCGTTTTCACAGGAAATGCAAATTCTTCTAGTTTTTGATGTATCATCATGTCAGAGACGTGGGCTATGCAAAGCAAATTTTATGGTTGTTTTACAAAATTTAATATCAATTTTTGGCAAGCAACACTGTCAAAAAGTAAAATTTGATTAATAATAATAATAATAATAATAATTGGATGGATGGATGGATGGATGGATGGATGGAATAATAATAATAATAATAATAAGTCAGTTAAAATGAACCACAACAACACTGAAGTTCAGCCTAAATGCCAACATAAAATTAGATTTCCATCCAGCAGAACCAAACAGAATAGATGTAAACTACACCTGACCAAGGTCAACAGGGACTATAAAACAAACAGCAGGTTTAAGGTGAARTCTTCCCTGCGTGAAGGTTAGCCATGTTTCATGTTTACACTACACTACCGGCTTTGAAATTGTTTTGCGGTGCAGACTCTGCCCAGGGTCATTGTTTGTTTTTGAGGTGTTTATACACCACACAAGGAGTAATGACTTCTAGGATAGTCCGGGGATGCAGACCTGAGCCAGCTCCTGGCTGCACTGTCCTGAACTTGACAAGTTCACGGTTAACCTTTAACTGTCTGCACCAATAGGAGGCCCACTGACGAGCTTCGTCGCTGTCAGCACACTTTAAACATTCAAAACTTGTCAATGATCAACTGCATCGGGAAACAAGGAAGTTTGGTACTATGCAAACCATTTCTTATCTTTTTGTGGCATTCAAATCACAACACGTTTCATATTATAAAAAAAAAATGTATTTAAAACAACAACTTAGATCAAAACTTGAAGTGGTTGTGCTGATGTGTCTGTGAGGCACTTACTTTAATCTGTGGCTCCACAGGATGTCACCACTGAAGTCTCCTGGCTGGTCCAGCAAGCAGCACATACAGTAGATGGGAAAAGAAKAAGAAGTGGAAGAAGGAAAAAGAAGAAGGGAAATGTGTGTGGTTGGAGTGGGAGAATGGAAAAAAGAGAGAAAGTGGAAATTATTTAAAATACTCATGTGATAAAGAGGAAAAACAAAATTTTCCACAATTATCGTACTGATAAATATGCATTAAGATCATCTCTGATGTTCTTTTATATTGTGTGCACCTCTGAGTTACAGCAAGTAGAACAATAGTGAACAGAGCAAAAACAGGTCACTGTCAAATTAATATTCACTAGAACTAAATTTAGTACCTGCCTTTAAACATCCCTACATGCATATTTATCAGCTCAATAAAGAATTCTCTTGATCAAATAAATGTTGACATTTTTAAAAACTGTAACCGAGTCCAATTTAATTTAATAAAGGCTCTAGCACTTTTTAATTACTGGCTTCTGAAGAGTAAATTCCCTCTGCACGTTTGGAAAAATAATAAAAGACTATATTCTGTTTACATGAAACTCCATTACAGCGAGTTAGCAGAAGCCTCCTTGTGACCCGGCTTGATCACAACAATAAACTGCCCTTTTCCAATTATGAAACGTTAGGCTCCACTTTCTCATAGCCGTGCTTTGTCATTTAGTGCCCCATGTCCTCTCGCCCTAACTCCTTTCCTCCATTTGCAAACACACAAGAAACAAAACGGCAAAATGTGTTTCCTGAAAGGGAGGAGAGGTGGAAAAAGCCCATCCTGCCCCCTGAATAACCGCCGCCCCACCAGAGTCGACGCCACTGGCCTTTCTGCAGAGGCAGCAAAAGTTCTCCGAGAGCAGAGCATCTGCCAACTCAAACAGGGCTCATTCCCCTCTCCGTGGGCCGCCGGCCGCCCATGTGGGCCTGTGCCGGGCTTCCTGAGGGCTCGCTGCAGCTGGAGGATTTTGAATAAAGGTAACAGCAATGTCACAGCTACTGTAAACTTTCTGGGCTGCTCCTGTCAGCAGGACATTCACAATCAAAGCAGAAATAACCCCACCTAAATTGCAACGCATTGTTATTTTTTTTATTGTTTTTTTTTTTTCCACCGGCTCCAAGTCCAAACTTCCCACAAATCACAAAGAAAGTACACAGGTGAGAGGGCAGTTACTGTTCCCTGATCTCACCAAACTAAATGCCAGGAGAGCAGGAGTTACGGCCTGAAAATCTGAGTGATTTGAAAGCGATTAGTCTTATTTTCTTGTTGAGTGCTTGACACTGAAGACGAAACCAGAACAATCACGCTAGCTGACTTTTTTTTTCTGCTGAATTTAGAAACACTAATTAGTTTTGCTCTCATAAAGCCAACCTGAAAACGACCAATTAGAACGTGAAAATGAGATGTGCAGTGGAAACAACTTCAGTGTGATGACTTTCACACAAACTCAGGATGATTGGCACGCTGCCTGCTAATCTTGATGTCACGTACACACACTAATCACACAGCCGTTTGCTTAGTTAGAGGGAAACTATTACAGATCTGTATAGCCACATCAAAACGTGGCTGGGCAGTCTGGCCACGCAGATGTCTGAAGCACCAGGCTGGGGAGAGAATATAACCCAGCAGGCCGACCACAGCACCAGCTGGTTTCAACTCAGGGCCAAACAGTTACCCCCTCACAGGTGCCGTGTTTCTATGAATTTCCTCTTTCAAGGGTAATAGAATACTTTCATTGCAAGTGCTATTGTTCCATTCTAATGACAGGGGCGAGTACCTGCAGGAATTTATGTCTCACAAACAACGTAATTAACCGAGTGCAATTACTTCATGTTTCACCGGTCATCAAAAGTAGATATAAAACTTTCAGAAATTATCAGTTTGCAAGAAATTCATCTCTATTCCCCAAGCACACAGTGGCAAGTGTTTCATCACTGTCGGACTGAAGACGGATGGGCTGTCAGTGCTTTTCCCCATCCAGAATCCAGCTCCTGGGCTGGGAAGTGGCTAAAAAAGGCCAGGTAACGCTTTCCAGGCCCGCACTTTTACTAGGAGTAATTCTCAGATGTCAGATCGCTGCCAACGTCCTTGCAGCCAATGGCAGAGAGGCCAGTAAGTTCACATTAACTGCAGAGTGTAACCTGCACTGAACATCTGCTCATGAATGAGAGCGCTGCCCACTAACACAGCGAGCTTGAAGCCCACTTATGAAAAATTCAACGTTCTCCTCATTGGCACGCTTGTTTTGCAGTATTCTCCTGAGCCCACAGAATTATATTAAGAGAATTTCAGCGTGGCCTGGTGTATCTGAGAGAACAGCTGGCGCTGAAAAGGGATCTGCTGCTTAGCGAGAGCACTGGGAGTTCACACGGGATCTGCYTTCTCCTACACCATTTGTCCTTGAAGGAAGAAATATCAGTGTTAAGGACCTAGGTAACAGTAAGGCTACGTCTAACTGATTACACCACCCGTGTGTGCTAAAGCAGACAGAGCATAACCAACGAGGACAGGAATCGATGTGGAATGAAACGAAAAGACAGAGGGGCAATTGGGACAATAAGTAGCTCCCCCATGAGAGCCATTCAGAGTACCTCTTTTTTGTTTGTCTTGTTTAGTTCATTAGATTGTTAACTAGGAGGAATCTGCCTCATGTCACAGAATAATCAGAAATTGTTTCAGAAGACAATTAAATCATAAAGTTTGCAAAGTATGTCTAATTCTACAAATCTGRCCTCTGATTCCTGCAATCATACCCATTCCATCTATTATCTTCTTTACCTGCTTCTTCCTTTCAGGCTCACTGGTGTTCATATCGAGCAGTCACTGTGCAAGAGGCAGAGTACACCCTGGACAGGTAGCACATCCATCACAGGGACACATCGAGACAAACAACCATTCACTCACTCACAACTAGGGACAATTTAGAGTTATCAATTAACCTACCAGTCATGTTTTTAGTCTGTGGGAGGAAACCAAGGTACCCAGAGAAAACCCACGCATGCACAGAGAGAACATGCACACTCTACCCAAAAAGGTCCCCAGCCAGGTTTCAATCTGGCAACCTTTTTGCTGAGAGGCAACAGCCCTACCAACTGAGCCACCTGTAATCTTATGCTTCATGATAATAATGGAGACAGGATTCTAAAATATGTACTAGGAATGCGCGATATAAACGATATACTGTAGAAACGATATAAATTAGTCCTATGATAGAGATCTGTAGTCTACCGACCAACCGCGCAATTCTTTTTGATGATGTAACCAGCTGGAGTCAAAACAGAGGAAGCGGGAAGCAGCGTGGCTGAGAGCGCAAATGAAGAGGGGAAAAACTTATCCAGACCTGGTTCGGGTGTGTGAAAATGAACGCCGAACTGTTTACATGTTTACGTGACGGCGCGTCCTCCGGTCGGATGCAGACCGACCACACTGCCTGCTGCGGGAGGAGCGCGCGCCGCTGCATGTGTGAAGGGCTCGACACACGGGAGGCGACGTCGCTCGCTCTCCATTCATTTCCACACAGCGAGACGACTGTCAGTGCAGGTGACGTCAGTGCTCAGGTGGGACGCACAAAAATCAGTCTGGACCTCGTTTCTCCTGCCGTCATAGCGCGACGACGCACGGCCGAATGCACGCACACTGCGTGCACTCCAAAGCACGACTATAGTGATTGTCACCTTGCCAGAACGCACACAGATTAAACAGGTGGAGTGCAGAAAAAAATAATCTGCAAAGTGTGTAGAAAGGAATAAATACAAACAATTTGTTTTACCACCTTAAAACGAAGCAGGTGATTCCAAACACAACACCCAATGGATGCAGATATCTATTACATTAAAGTTATTGTGTGTGTGTGTGTGTGTTTGTTTGTTTGTGCGCACGTGTGTGTGTGTGTGTGTGTGTGTGTGTG
>NW_013952460.1:1174635-1194355 GCF_001266775.1 Austrofundulus limnaeus
AAAACACAGGACCACACACCCAACATCTGTCCGCTCACCTGAAAAAGAAATGGATAAATACATGGAGGGCATACAGTACATAAATAAATACACAAACCGTATATAAAGATATACATACATACATACATACATAGTACATACATACATACATACATACAGACATACATACAGACATACATACAGTACATACATACATACAATACATACAAAAAACATACATACATACATACATACATACATACATACATACATACATACAGACATACATACAGACATACATACAGTACATACAGTACATACATACATACATACACACATGTGCGTGTGCGTGTGTGTGTGTGTGTGTGTGTGTGTTAGATTTTAATGTTGTTTATTTGCTTTTATAATGCTTTTTTATAACTGAATTTTTTGTTTTTGTTGTTATTACAATTACTAAAAGAGACTTACAATGACACTAAGCCCAGTACATAAGAATACATAAACCTAGACAAGTTTTTGTGACAGTAAAACATTTATTTATTTTTTATTAGCACAGCTTGTTCTCCTTCCTGTCAAAGTTGCTCCTGCGWAAATCGAAGTTTGAGGGTAGAACAGGCCCATAATTGTAGCAAATGGAAAAAGGAGTGGGATTCAGCCATCTTGTAAGGACACTTTTTTGTTTGTTCTAAAATTTGCATCAATAGTTTGGGCCAGTATTTGACTTGGAAATGATTCCAGGTTAAAAGTGTGCCTGACTGATCTAGTTTCATGTCTGTAAAACGGAATCCATGCTGAATTTATACAATTGGTATTAACCAATATTTAATATGACTATTGTCAGAAAATATCTTTGGAACAAAGACACATTCCCAAGCAAAGGATTTTAAGCYATGTTAGTTGAGTTTTGATAACCTAAGACACATGTTCCAGGCAGGTGTGGATGTGATAAATTTACACATGGACATGAAACAACAAAATCTTCCTGCAAGATGATGAAACTGTTTCTCCATTTAAGAACGTAACGTTTAAGGAAGTGGTGACTGCTAGAAAACACTAATAATAACAGTTCACCAAACTCAGTATTTTCACTTCTTTTTTTCTGGAAATACAGTTAAAATTTCCTATATGTCAGCAYAGAATAAAACTGACATAAATGTTTATCTTATTTTTGATTTGATCATTATTTCAGTGCCACAACGTCTGGGTTCTTATATAAAAAATAAAGTGTAAATGTTCTCCTGTCTTTATCTTGCTTTCCACATTAGAAGCACACAGGGACTAATAGTCTTGTTTCTTGCCCTTTAAAACTAAACTCCACATAATATGGAAACCATGGCAATGGCCCAAAAAGGATCTGTGATTATGATATTGCCAACAAAAACCAAGAGGATGTCTGGAGAGAAGCTCATTTAGCTGGTGACAAATGACAGCACTTTGTCTTCCTGACAAGATCCCTCCTTCATCAAATGTCCAACTTCACATGGAAATAGGAAATCACACATTATCACACTGACAAACAATTACAACCATGTCATTAGCAGCAACCCTGGGCCTGGAACCATTAACAAAACACAATGCTGCACACCACGCGAACCATCAGAAGAAGCGCAGGATGTAGATGAAAATACACTGAAGAATCAATCATGACACAAACAACCTGATACTAATATCAGAGGAGATTTAAATGTTCGGAGTGACGCGAGCGCCAGCTARATAAATCACAAAAATAATCTCAGGCTATCAAAAGTTCTGAATAAAGATTATCTCTTTGTTGATGACAGAGGATCGTGTGCCGTATATTAAAAGTCAACACTTAAAAGTTTTTCCTCTATATGTGACTTAATCTGATACAGCGCATTAGTATCTTTTTAATACATCTCCCAGTGTCAGCCTGCAAATGAAAAAGCAAGCCTCTGTAAATATGACTGCTTACTTCTAACACACAAATTGTTGACACCTAATGTAATTTCAGCGGGACATCCAGCTGAAAGCACACCGGGGTAATATAATGCTCTTAATGAGAATTCATTCCAGCTTGAGACCTTGGTGAGATAGCCATAATGCATTGGCTTCTCTTTTTAATAAAATAATTGTTACAGTTATTAAAGATGAATCTCATCACAGAGGAGGTGACAAAATAATTCATTACAAAAAGCAAGGCTTTAAATAGCAGCAAATTATGAAGCCCTACCCCCTGCCTTTTGAAAACACACTGCTAGATGAACGGGGCTGCTATTCATGTAAATATTGGATCTACACTGCCCTTGAATGGTCTGAAATATTGCACCTGTCTGTTACAAAGTTTGTAGTTGCACAATACATCATTTATCCTCAATTAATAACATAAAAAATCCAAAACTATGTTTTCTTATATGATTCCAAAAGAACAGGTACAGCTGGTGGTACTCACAATCCCTTCAGAGGTACTCAGAGAAAAGTCTTGGTATTGACTATTTAAGTAAAATAATAAGCTAGGCTGCCTAAACCTAAACTATGATGTAAAACTAAAAAGCACAAAATAATGAGTGGTCCAAGCAAATTATGATCTTGGCTCCAGATTAAAATACTTCAAACAAAACTCAAGTGGAAAATATTTTCAGAACCTCTTTGGCTGGACGATAGTTAACTAATGTGCTAATGGATACTCATGCAGCACTAATAAAGCCACTGTAGGACCGGCTAACAAAAGAATGTGGAAACAGTGAGGAGACTGAATTCCAAATTTACATAAATTTGTATTCATTTGTTGTGGTGCAGAGGAAGAGCCACGACCAGAGTATGTGATGCAGCTCTCAGGAAGGAATGTATGAAACCATCACATCAGAACCCAAATACTTCAGCAAAGATTAGGTGTGGTTTTTGGRTCCCAGAGGTTCTTCCAGACTGAGTTCAATGACTGAAACAGTTTGGAGTTGGGAGTCATCGGCACAACATAAACTGGTGAATGCCAACAAAGATCCCATCTCATTTGTTCAGTCCAGGATTAAATAAATGTAATAATTGGGTTTGTTGATAGAATTTTAGACAGATCCTCAGTCATTGACCTTGGGTTCATCAAGTGCTTCAGCCATTACCAGGAGACCAAATAAATCTTTAGCTGAGGTTGATCTGCCTTGGTGTGTCTCCTTTAACTTGTTGGATTTGTTGAGAGTAGGATAGAGGGTAATTAGAAATTTAATTAGATTTATAAGTGTGGTTTATATCAGTTTGTGTCACATATAAATACAGGCTTGTAAACCTATACTGCTGGTTTTTACTGCCTTACAATGGTGGTAATTAGAGAGCTAATAATTTCTGAAGAGGTGAAGAGGGAGCTGAGCTGTAACTCTGTTTACCAATCGGTCTACGTTCCTGCCCTCACCTATGGTCCCAAACGTTGGGTTGAGACTAAAAAAACGAGATCACAGATGGAAATGAGTTTTCTCCACAGGGAAGCAGGACTCTCCCTTAGAGACACAGTGAGAAGTTCAGTTAACCAGGAAWGAATCTGAGTAAAGCTGCAGCTCCTTCCTATCTAGTTGAGGTGGTTAAAGCATCTGGGAAGGATGGTCACTATGCACCTCCCAGAAGAARATACTAAACGAATGAATGGATGATTGAAGTTTGAGGAGAGCTAATTCATTTAACTGTTACTCAACTGTAACCTCCTCAGTAACAAGAAGTAAATTACATATCTTTAAAAATGCTACTATTGTTACTATACAACAGACGCTTTCCTTAAAACTTCAACAAAAATGTATTTGTCTTTGAAACAGATTTGTCTGAGACAGACTGACCCATAATTCCAACATTTAAGTAATATATATAAAAATACTGAACTTTGAACCCCAAATATGACACAAATGAATCAAGCATACACAACACCTTTCAACGGTAAATCAGGAAATCAGACTAATGCAGAAAAATGTTTCTCATTCTTCTTTGTGCATTCTGATGAATTTTAAACCATTTTCCAGCTCAGACATACAAGGATTCCTGTTTGAGCATGCTGAAACAGCCAGGAACAGGTGTTCCACAGGCTGAACAAACACAAAGTTGACAGCACAATTCAGATTTAAGCTTCACAGAAAAGTTGCTGAACCAGAGGACTGCAACAGAAGATAACACTCTGAATCACTAGTTACCAAAACAGAAAAACGTATTGACTGTTTACTTCAAATCATTTTAACCTATAAAAAATTAAACATTCTTACAAACTGAATTTGTTAGAAGGCTCAAAGACAAAGTGGCATTTGTGTAATTAGTGTATGAAAAGCAATTTTTTTTTATTATTAAAGATTTCAACTAAGATCAAGCGATGCTCAGTGAGCAGAACAAAAAATGATTTTATTTATCTTATTTGATTTGGTTACAGCAGTACTTTTGTGTTTTCAATTCAAATAAAAATATTAAATAACTTTCCAAGCTGGATAATTGACTAATATTGATTTTTCTTTCTTTTCTTACTTACTATGGGGCATGCTTAAAACATAGAAAATCGTTTTATGGAAATGTATGTACTGATAACATTTTCAGAAATGTCTTTCAGCCTATCTGTATTTTATCACAGCAACTAAATTTACCTGTTGTTGCATACCCCCCCCCACCCCTTAAATTACACCTCCACATGTGGAATAGTTGGCGATCTTTACAAGTCAACCCCCCGCCCCCAACACACACACACACACACACACACACACACACACACACACACACACACACACACCATCCAGTCCTGCTCACAAAGCTCTCCTACCTTTATTTACGCATTGAAAAGAGATCATTTACAGCGGCGGCACAGAAATTTCCCAGCATGCCTTTTAACCTGTCGTTTTTCACTCTCTCCGCAGCAGGATGTCCAGAGGAAATGCTTTATTAAGATCCTGCCGACATGAAGAGCTGCTGTGACTTACTGGTGCATTACTGTCTAAAAGCCAAAGTTATTTAGACCAATAAAAGGCTAATATATTGTTGGAGTGGAATTACAAAGAAGTTATCTCTGCTTTAATAACATCACCGCAACCCCTGATGTTGTTTAGATCAATAAGGCCCATTAAAGCACAGACCTCAAGCGCAGATAAGGCTGCAGAGCCACAGCAGAAATACTGCTTGCTAGCATCTGGGAAAGAGGAAGTCTTTCTCCAGAACATAAGAGCGGTCAAAAACAAGGAGGACTCCGCATCCCTTGGAAACTTAAATTCAATAAAGCTCACCATTTGTCTCACAGAGCAACTCTCACCTGCAGATTAGTAAAGAATAAAAGTATTTGAGATACTGATTAGATAGAATGAAGACAACTGAAACGGTGAAGCTATGAAGCTTCCTTTAAAGAAGATGTGGGTCTAAAACATTATATTGTTTGAATGCTTTCAGCAAAACTGCTGTAAACTTCTGCAGGAAGTCCTCATTTTCCCTGTCCCAACCTATCAAAAGAATTCAAATGTTCCATTCATTATTTTCATCTGTAAATCTAAAAAAATAAATAAGGACAAGGAAAAATTTCTCTGTGTTGATAATTTCATCAAACGGTACAAGCTCAGGGCTTTAAATGTGTTTTGTCATCATGCTGTGTTCTTCTTAACAATGTCCACCAGGTGATGCACTAAATCATCCAGGAAGATGCTGTCCATCTGCCCCTGAGGACTGATGACCACGGTCAGGTTTTCTGGCCTGAGCTGAGACGACGAGCCGGAGCGGAGTGCTCGGCTTTCTGCGWGCGTGTGTGCGTGCACATCACATCACGTGCGCTTTTAAACTGCAGCACACCGAGACATCACAAGAAACCACAGGAAACAAGTTATGACGTTACCTCTATCAGAGCATGAAATAACAAACAAGTTCTTTTTTTTTAAGTACAAAATGTACCCTTGAGCTTAGAGACTTGTCAATAGGAAGTTTACAGACACCATCCCTGCACTCGAGACATAAACAATGTTAAAACAAGGAAGGAAGAGGCCCGCTCACCTCAGTGATTCTAAAATGATCGCTTTGGACAGAAACCATCATTTTGGCAACAAAGATCATACTTTCCCTTTTGCTTGGTGTTATGATCCACAACTTCAGCTGCCATGGTAACATATTACTTACAAGCTTGCAGTTTCATGTGTTAATAAGTTTGTTACACTCTTCAGTTSTAGGACAAAGGTAAGTTTATTTAAAGGGGAAATGTCATGTAAAATAAACTTTTTTGAGTTTTATATCATGTTATAATGTTATTCCTTCATAAAAAAAAAACATGCCCAAAGCCTTGCTTTGACTCATTCATGAATGTTTGAGAAATCCTGCAGCGTTTTTAGGAAGCCATGCTGAGGAGCAAAACGACAGGTGGRGACCAGAAACGCCCCYGSGACATGTCTTTAAGCCAAGCTTCCTCATGGCAGAGCGCACCCCCTACCCCCTCCCCACACACCCCGCCATGACTCCTGCAGGCTCTTGGCAGTAACAAAGTGAAAGTGAAACTTAAACTGTCTGCTGCTCTTAACACTACTGCTCACTCAGTGAAGCTCTTTTCAGATTCAAAATACCTTTGAGGAAATGTATTTTCAGATGCCAAGTCAACTGCATCATAGCACCCCCCACCAAAAAAACTTACGGACGGAAGCAGAAGGTGGTTCTTAAAGAGACAGAGGCCAATTTCAAGGCGTTTAGAGGAGGAAGTGATGAGAAAACAAGTTTATTTTCTATTTAAACATGAAAACAGCATTTTAATAACAACTAAAAGGTGACATAGATACTTTATTATGGTATAGTATTTAAATATATGCCTGAGAAACACATAATGTTGCCCCTTTAATGTATTTATTTGCAAATTCCTGTGCTCAGAAAGTTAATTACGAGCAGAAATTTTAAAATTCTTAGTCGCTTTTAGGATAAAACAAAGCAACTATCTTCTTTTCAAAATAAAAGTTTGTTAGGAGTTCTGAGCAAGTATTTAAAGAAAAAAGATCTACATATGAGGCACAAAACCTATACTAACTTAAATGTATTGCACCTCACATTATTATTATTATTAATATTTTTATTTTTATTTTTTATTTTTTGCTTTTTGGGATTTGTAAAGGCTCCGTTGTTGCAAAGACTGCACTGAACATCCATCAGAGCGGTGACCGAGAATAACTACTCTGAAAAATGATCAGCTATGATAATGTGATGTTATCCCCCAATAAATACGTTGTGGACAAAGGAAGGAAGAGGAAAAAGAGGAGGAGAAAAAAAGGAYGTACGAGAAAGAGCAAATCTTCTACCAGCAAGTGAGAACATAAATAAAGTGTGGCAACATCTTTTACCTTCTTCAATTATCTGCCTTTTGACATGCAAGCTGAGCACAGTGTAATTAACATCTCAGGAGATAATGGGGTCGCCACTCACTGATCAATCTCACACATATATTATCTTCCTTTTACCAATCCAACCGCCTGTTATTCTAGGAGGGAAAGATTCCAAGGCCATTTTTTATTATTTTTTTTTTTTTCCGCTTTTTCGGGCGGGGGCATTTAATAAAACTCTGGTAATAGGCCTAATGACTCATTCAATTGAGCTCATCTTCCAAAACATCAATTAGGCCAAGACCCAACTTACAAGGAGCATTGTCTATCTCAGTAAACAGTAAATCTCTCCCAGTTCACACAGGAGCTGACAAATTTGCAACAGTCGATTAAAGACAAGAGAGAAAAGAAAGATAAAAAAAATGTTATAGATTTTAAAATCTGCTGCCATTGTGTTACAGGTGTTGGCTGTAGCCTCTTTTTTATCAGGGTATGAAGGTGACTCAGTGAAATAAAACTTTAAGTAAAAAGTTTGTAAAAGAATTTTTAGATAATCCCAATGCTGACATTGTGAGAAAATTCCACTTACCTTTGAAAAAAACTGAATGGCAAAAGCATAGTCGTCACACATTATGTATCAATATTAATCTGCCTACAATGTCTTACGTAGGTTTCATGTTATAAATTAAAAAGACTGTTTCTTTTTTTTTAAATAAATCTGAGCTGATACAACAGAAAGCAGTGAGACACACTGAGTAAAATAAAGAAAATATACCAGAATTTAAATCTATAAACTCGATGAGAAGTGAAAAGGTTTGTAGCTATAAAAGTGTGCAGGACCTCGGCTCTGGAACAACCTCCCACTGTCTGTGAGGTCTGCTGGGTCTCTAAATGAGTTTAAGTCTCTGTTAAAAACTCATCTGTTTAAACAGGCATTTGAGTCTGAAGAGCAGGATCATTAGGCCAGCCTTTGCTGTTTTGTTTGATTTTATTGTTCATTTTATTACTGTACTTTGTTCATTGTTTTTATTTTATGCTCCTGTACAGCACGTTGGTTTTTATTGTGCTTTATAAATAAACGATGATGATGATGATGATGTTTATTTGCTAATTTTAAATATATTGGACAGCTCAAAGGTAGTGTTTGACATTTGTTGAACTTTGTGTTGGACATTGAAAATCTTCTAAAATCATCTAATTTAAATGATGTATTTGTGTAAAAACTATAAAAAGATCTCAAAATGCCAGTCCAGTCATCTAAAGTCTGATTGTTCTTGACCAGATTAACCTTTAAATTATCTTTCTCCTGCGAAGACTGTCTGAGCTGCAGAGCTCCAATGAGTTTCTCTTTTCATCAAAATCATGTTGTGTAGGAATTCTTTAGCAGATTGTTTTTTTATTTGTTTTTGCTCATTTGATAAACTGTGTATAATGCACTGCTATGAAAAATCGTACATGATTACTCCTGATTGAGCCATAGAGTTTGATGTATTTATCAAGGGTTTCCCAAAACTGTAAGGGTGAGTAGTCAATCCAAAAATGTGATGGAAACAGCAAAAAACACACCTAAATAGAAATAGAGATTCAGTGTGTATACATGATACCATTAATTAAATGATAAATTAAGATCACATCTCGATACTACAAGAAACCCAAAMCAAGCGAGGACTCTGCCAAAATATTCCAGCACACACGCAAATAACAAAAAATTAGACCAGACAACAGAACCTGAGTTTTCAAATAAATCCCTTATTAATATCATTTATTTGTAACTAAATTAGTTTTTGTTGTTTTTTTATTTTTATTTTTTGTATCTACTGTATGTCTATATTTTAATRACCTAATTTTTGTCTTGGTTTTTACAAAGTTTGCAACAAGTTGAAGTTATCCTGAGTCATATTGAAGAGTTATCATTTCTTTTTATAGTCCTAATAGTCAAACTTAAATGCTATCTCTGTTAACTAAGAAAAGACTATTTCAGTTTGATGTGTTGGTTCTCTTGTCTACATACTGTAAATTTTCATGTTTTACAGATGGGCCTAGTAGTCTTTGTGGGTTCACCTTAATTGCAGGAAATCTCACAAATATTTTTAATTATTAAAGAAACTGCTTTTTCTGCCAAAATTCTTGTTTCGTTAAGCTAAAGCTGCAGTAWATACCGTGTGTAAAAGGGTTAAGAAGCCTTGCCTGTCCAAACATCTATGTTGGGATGTTATCCCCCACATCGGTTTCCAAGACAGTGACAAAAGTTCTAGCAGCGCCTCAAAAATCAGCATGTATTTTATGATAATGTAACATCTACTGTCACCACAACGTGTGTTAAAAAAAACTGTGTTGCTCTTTTTGTACTCGTCTCCACTCCCCTCAACAACGTCTGCTCATCATGGCTTTTTCAGAGAGGAAAAGTGATGTGCCTGGCTCCCTGCACTGCTGCACAGTTGTTTTCCCTCAGGTTATTTACTGGACACCTTTTTTTCACAAATTTCAAATCAGTGTTGAAATTTAAGCTGCTGTGCTTGAGAATGTCTCCCTTCCTCACGTGCTGCTTCTGACAGCCTCACAGCTCTTCCCCCTGACATAAGGGACTTGTCAGAAAGAAAAGGGAAGGATGAAGGGCATKGACAAATCATGACTCTAAACTAGGGCTGCAMCATATTAGGAAAAACCTAATGTTATTGTTTACCATTGGGATGATGGTAACATATGTAATAAAACACATTTTCCTCAATCATCSCTTTCTCTTCTGTCAACATCATCACCTAAATTCAATGTGGTCATCAAGGCCAGTGACAGTCCATTGGACTGACCAAATATATTATTAGCAGCAGAACATGAATGCATWCTTGTGATCTAATGGTCTWTGRTTTWTTACMGTCCAAGCAATCCCTTTATAATCCCAATATTTATATCATGCTCATTGATATTGCAATGATAAAAATATTCAACAAATTGTGCAGAACAAATCTAAACACACAAATTGGGACAATGAATCCACACTTTTTCATTAAGAGACATAGCTGTCAAAGATGTGTGATGATAACTAATGAAAACATGTCAAACCCTTCGGACATTTACCTGCACACTGACCTTTACAAATCCATTATTTTCACATACAGGACACTTACATTTGCCTTAAAAAAACGGGACATCCCGCCTAATACGGGRCACGTGGCAACCTACCTCAGCCTTGAAAGCTGCAGGTGCTAGTCTAATCTGCTCAGATTAGGTCATTGGTACTTAGTGCTAACATTTCCTACAATGCTAACGTTTGAGCTAGCATTATACTCTCGGGCTTCTCAGGAGTGGAGGAACCAGGAGGCTGGCTGACTGCTGCTTTTAATTAAAAATCGATACAGTGCTTTTGAGAATCAATACAGTTTCAGGAAATTAAACATTTTGATATTTCAGTGTATCAGTATTTTTCCTACACCCCTATACAAAATGTGAAAAGTGCTTCCTGTATTGGATGATCTTAAACCATGACTGTACGGCAGAAAGGACAAAGTCTAATGCAGTCTTTCTTTGCAAATAATTTAATATGTACTATTGTAACTATTTTTTGAATCATTACTGTATCTTTTTTAAGAGCAGAATGCTGAAGCAAGCTGAGCAATAATTGTAAAATCAACTAAACATTCACTCACTTCAGCTATAAATGTTACAGTGAAAGCGGTGCTTGTTCTCTATACAGTACAATATGCCAACACCATCCATTCTGATACACATCTTGTTCTGAAATANGCAACCTACCTCAGCCTTGAAAGCTGCAGGTGCTAGTCTAATCTGCTCAGATTAGGTCATTGGTACTTAGTGCTAACATTTCCTACAATGCTAACGTTTGAGCTAGCATTATACTCTCGGGCTTCTCAGGAGTGGAGGAACCAGGAGGCTGGCTGACTGCTGCTTTTAATTAAAAATCGATACAGTGCTTTTGAGAATCAATACAGTTTCAGGAAATTAAACATTTTGATATTTCAGTGTATCAGTATTTTTCCTACACCCCTATACAAAATGTGAAAAGTGCTTCCTGTATTGGATGATCTTAAACCATGACTGTACGGCAGAAAGGACAAAGTCTAATGCAGTCTTTCTTTGCAAATAATTTAATATGTACTATTGTAACTATTTTTTGAATCATTACTGTATCTTTTTTAAGAGCAGAATGCTGAAGCAAGCTGAGCAATAATTGTAAAATCAACTAAACATTCACTCACTTCAGCTATAAATGTTACAGTGAAAGCGGTGCTTGTTCTCTATACAGTACAATATGCCAACACCATCCATTCTGATACACATCTTGTTCTGAAATATGACCCTGGTTCTGAAACTTAAAAAATGAAATAAAAAATCTGAAAATAAAACAGGTGAAAGATAAGAGTAGTTTAAAAAGTGCAAGTATTAGAAACCTTACTTTTTATGCTGCAGGGGTTGTTATGAGTAGTACTTTAGATGTATTATTAAGTCAACGCTGCCTGGACATGTGGGGGTTGTTTTAGACRTTAGACTTTAACAGATGTGCTCTTTATGTGGCAGTTTCTCCARAGTTTAGATGCGCCTGTCCTTATAGCGGAGCTGTAAAGCAGATTGTAAAAAAGTTGCCTTTGAAAGTTTTGGCAGATTAATGCCGACTTGACAGCCWGTGAGCAGAGATCAAAACCGCTCACTGTTCTCAACACACTCACACGCTTWCTGTAACATGTGATATCTCACCAGATAAAAAGGCATGGAGGGCAGGACTTTACCAAGTAGAAAAACATGTTGAGTTTTGCCTGACTGTCTTCATAAATTAATGGTCGTTGTGTAGTTATTCTCTGCACATATAATGGACAAGTTAATGTGACTACTACAATGATTGAGGATTTACACCTAACCTACTCTCAAATACTGAACTTAGCTTCTTTTTTCAGTAACACCTATAGACAAGCGGTGTGTTTAACACTACATTTTCTCTGTGAGCTGTGTTGTCTTGGTACCACCGACTAGAGGCAGGAAGGCAGACTGAGTGAGGTCCCTGCTGGCTGTACTCAGACCCAGCCTCTTACACAATACTGGCTGCCTGCAGCAGACAAACCCTCCAATAACCAGCTTCCCACTCTTGATCAAACCTGGGGATTCTAGTTTGAGGGTGGAGATGAGAAAGATGGGAGGTGTGTGCGTGTGTTTGTGTGTGTGTAGAGGTGGGGGGAGCACATCCTGCGTGAAACCGCATCCTGAACAAGCATCGCTGCATCTCACTGTAAATAAATACTCTCTTCTGTGTGCAGCTTCCGTCAACTGTCACCGCCTTGGCTCCCAATCACCTTCAAGTCCAAACAGGAAAGTGCAGGGAGGCAAGGGAGATGGCAGATATGAGCTTTAATTTGCTTCTCGCTGCACTTTAGCCCGGTTGCACACAACTTCCTATTCTCCTGCTCTGACCAGCTGCCCCGGCTTCGCTCCAGACCCCGAGTCCTTCCTGTCACCTTTCATTACCACATTATCCTGGAGGAGGCTCCCTGTGTAGCCGGGAAATCACCATTTGGCGGTAGCTCCCCCCTTTATGTTGCATTGTGTGAGATGTTAAAAGCCACGCGCAACATCCTCAAAGGAGTGCTGCTGCCTTGTTACCTGCTAATCCCCCGAGTAATATAACAGGAGATGCAACTGAACAACAAAGCACGACGAAGGTAACAACTGATGTGACAAGCTCTCAGTCCATAAAATGCTTTGTATTGCAGGAACCTCTTTGGTTTGCTGCAGTGTGTAAACTCCTATTATTTGACAGAGTATTAAAGGCCTGCTTGTTGCGATAAGAAACTAACTGGATTATATAAAGAGCTCCACATTCAGGGACCAAAGCAAAAATGTTAATGCAATTAAAGTAGCTTATTTTTTGTTTATCTTCCCAGAGTGAGAGCATCGAGGCTCACCATCCTCCAGCACATCTTGCATTGTTTTTTTTTACACCTGAATGAGCTAAGATGAAAACTGCATGCCGTTACCGACTCACAGTTTGCCCCAAAGAGTCGTGAAGTAACTAATCCGTCTGACTAAGTCACATCCATGCTTGTTATAAAGCCTGGGCAGTGAGTCAGGATGCCAGGATGGATGTATTGCATTCAGCTTTGCGCATTTAGCATAAAATTAGTACTCATGGTTGATCATTTAAATGTTCTCAGGCAAAGGCTGGGTGAGGCCATTGAAACACACTAAAGACTGAGCCAGGACTGTTCCTCACAACAAACCTCCAAGTGAAGCTTGTTGTTGAACCTTGTCAGAGCTGCATAGGTTGCTGTAATACTTGTATACTTATAAATACCTRATGGATACTGATGATATCAAAACAACCAGTACATTTACTAAAACAGTTGAGATGTGGTGAAAATGTAAACAAGAACAAAATGCAACTATTTGCAAATCTCAAAATCCCAGAATGTATTCCCAATGAAACACAATAAACATTTCAAATGTGAAAACTAAGAAATTGTACAAGTTTTAAGAAAAAAAAAAGATATTTTTCCAGATGTGAAAGCTGCCCATATAGGTACTAATGCACCCCCATTCCATCAAAGAGGCAGATGTTTGAACTGATAACAGGCTGAATGGTTCCTCATTTCTTTRGCAGAAGATGTGGTATTCATACAGTAGTTTACCATAGTCATGTARAATTTTACTTATCCATTTTAAATGCGCTTTAGTCCTGAAAATATGACCACACACAACTTCTTCTTTGCATGACAGAGCTTTAACCTGCATTTATAAATAATACAGTGAACTGTGTTTACAGACAATGATTTGTGGATGTGTTCCTGAGTTCATGCTGTTTTCCATAACACAATGAGACTTGTTTTTAATGCAGTGGCCCCTGAGGAGCCCAAGATCATGGGCATCCATTATTGAYGGCCTTGACCTTTGAACTCAGAGATTTCTTCGGATTTTTTTTCTTTTTCACTGGTTTTATGAACAGTAGATGATGGGATGTTCAAATTCTTCCCAAACTAAAGCCGTTCCTTTATTTTTCTACATATTTCTTTCAGACAGATGAACCTCTGCCCATCTTTACTTCTGAAATGTTCTTTTTATACCAGTCCTCTCATTAACCTGTTGTCAATTAACCTAATTAGTTGTAATATGGTCTTATTTATGCTTCTTTCTTATTCATGCGGACTTTTGTTTCCCCTGTCCCAACCTTTTTGAGATGTGTTACATTTTGGATTTTCTATGGAAATATGTTTGTATAAAGTACTCTGGTATTTAATTTAAAGGAACTTATATAATCTACGGCTTATATAAAGATCAGTTAGGTTTAATGACTGAAAAAATATGATTGTTGATGAAGAAACTAAAATAAATGTTGCTAAAACCTATTAGACCAACAGCAATAACATTAGTTTATATTTTAAACAGGGCTGTCAAATGATTACTATTTTTAATCTGATTAATCCCAAAGTAGCTGTGAATTAATCATGTTTAATCTTATATTTAATAAATATTTTATTGCATATTAATAAAATAAATTACTTGAGTTATTAATTAGTTTTTAATGTTTTATTTAGAAAACAAAATTGATGTTTAGACATGATTTTTTGAATATAAAACAGGACCTAAAAATGCTCYAAACATATTTGAGTCAGTTAAATTTTGTGCAGAATAATGAGGTTAATTCAAGAATTCAAGGATTTTCATTCCAAATAAGTACTACATGAGGAATGAAAGATAGAGACTAAGATCACAGTTGTCAGCAAAACATAAATAAAATAAAATAAAATAAGTCATTAGAAGACAAAAAAAACTGTACATAATGTGTTACACACTGATTTTTTTAACCTTTATTTATCCAGGTAAACTGTTTGAGAACCACTTCTCATTTACAAACATGACCTGGCATGCACTGAGTGCATTGCAATATACAAACCTACATATTCAGCCAGAGTAAAGTGATTGTAAATTTTTGTTGCGATTAATCGCGATTAAAACTTTTAATCTATACCCATGCAGCACTAAAATTAATCAGAGTTAACTCGATTAATTTCACAGCCCTAATTTTAAACACTTCTAATAAACTCTATCAGTGTTCTCTGACAAAACACAGGAATTTATAAAGTTTTCACAACGTTAAAATCAAGCATGTTTCAACCTTTTCTAAGGTCTGTTTAGAACATTTTCAGGATCTTATCTTGTTATATAGAAACAAAATTAAATTCATGATAAGAAAACACATTTATATTTTTTATTTTCTTATCAAATTAGCTTCTTCAAATAAGAATTTGCACTAAATACTAGGGGTGTAAGAAAATATCGATACACTGAAATATCGCGATATTTCATTTCCCGATACTGTATTGATATTCTAAAGCCCTGTATCGATTTTTTATTAAGGTTTAAAATGTCAACTTTCCTGCCAGCCGTTCATTTTTATGTTGTAGTTCAGCCTCTGACCACTAGTTGGCAGTAGTGAGCCAGACATTTGGCTCCTCTACATCTTGAGGTAGAGGCTATTGTTGAGTGTTGGGTGACCATATTGTAAATTAATATTAAAAACTAAAAGCTGCAAAATATATATTTTCAAACTATTTATTGGCAAATTTAGTCAAATAATTGAAAACATGGATGAAATAAGAAATATGAAATAAATAAAATAAAATACATACAAAGCAGAACACAGCTAAATGTATCAAAAGTATGTCTATGTAATATTAGAATTTTCTGAGACAATGAATTTTGGTTTTTCATTTTTTTCTCAGTAAGAGGTTTTTATTTAATAGAAATTTTGGACAAAAAAATCGCAATATATCGCAAAGTATTGCCTTGCTTACAGTATCGCAATATATYGGGATATATCGTATCGTGACCCCTCTGTCATGATATGTATCGTATCGCCAAATTCTTGCCAATACACAGCCCTACTAAATACATCTGAGTATGATTTAGGTGTCCCTCCCCCCCAACACACCACACCCCACACGCACTCATTCAAACCTGAGTTTTAGATTTTTTTATTGGGCAATTTTAAGCTCCAAATCTCAGAGTTCCTAAAGTGAATTTCCTGTACTTTTAGTGCAGACGTTGTGTTACAATCACACAGATCAAAATCTGCAACATAAATCAACTGTTTTTAATGGGTACAATTGTAAAAATTCATTTGTAAAATGTATTCCTAATGTCCAAAAAGTTAAATATTTGCTGGAAGCATTTTGGTTAGTTAAAAAGAAAATTTGGAAAAGAAGGAAACATTATTTTGAAATCTTATCTGACCAGATATTTTCACTCACCAGCTGTTCCACTGTCCAACTCAGCACACGTAAGGGTTTACACCCAACGTATGGCTCCTGTAGGGCATCCCAAATATTAAAGGAAGAAAACAGTTATTCCTGAAGATCTGTCTCTTCTCTTGTGGATCTTCACTTAAGTTGTTCCTCTTTAAGGTTTGTTTCCTGCTACGACTGATTCTTCTACTAAACTCCAAGCATTAAGTAACATAACCTATACCACCCTGTGGCAGCACGATGCAACCTAGTGCATTAGCTTCAAGCTGCTTAATGGAAACCGACGGATTCATATTACTTTTTGTGGCTTTTCAGAAGACGTCAGATTTATTTCACTTGTAACATAAAAAAGCCAGTAACAAGGTTAGCAGAAAGAGAAGTTAACAAACAAAAAGAAGCACAASAAAAAGGCACAAACAACAACTGCACTGAAATATCCCTTTGTTTTCCTCCACCACAAAGCAAAGCGTTGTTTACTAAGAGCTCTGTGTTTTCTGCTGCAGAGCAAAGCTAAATGACAGAAAACAGCAGAAGCACATGAAAGAACAGCCTACAAGTCAGACTGCCAAATGTCTTTTTGAAATGTGGTCGCTCTGAGCCACCTTGCATCCAAACATCATTATCCAAAATGRCATCTAACAACCAGAGCACCAAGATGGCTTACACTAAGGAACAATGGGACTGCAGAAATTTGGGCTCTTCTTTTTTTTGAGCTTCCAGTATTTTAATCAGAGCATCCTTAAAGTACTTGAAATCAATAACTAYGTTTCTTTAACAGCTCGTTCTCGACCCCAGATTGGGCCTAAAACAAGTGATTTCACACTCACGTAATCTGAAATCAGCTGTATGTAATGTGGCAAAGCCCAAATGTAAGAATCCTCTCTCTTTTCAAAACATCAGCAGTGTTTAGTGGGCTGTTTTAAGGATTGTGGTTACATTTGTGTTGAGCTGTATCATCTTAATCAGACAGTTACAAGCTTCTACTCTCTGCCTGAGGAGGAGACTCAGTGGCTAAACACATTACTTTAAAGGCCAACATCTCACAAAGCACGCCCGAGCCTGCCCAGGGGGAGTGAGTGTCTGCGCAATTGGGTGTGTTTATGTTTTATCCTCAGGACCCCCGATTGTTGTTCATTTCCTGTGCAAAGACAAAATAAGCACAAAAAGGCCAAAATGTGCTCTTCCCTGGCCTTCAACCACATCACAGCACTTTTCCGCACAAGTGGCTAACCAGAGATAATTATACAATTAAAACAATTTTCCACATCTATCTGTCAGCCTGATCTAATTTCCCATTCAAATGACACTAATGGAGTAAGCCTCTTTTTCTCTTTCCTCAAGCAAAGCCTTGTTCTTTTTATCACAAAACACAAAAAAGCCATCTCGAACAGAAGCACGGCGCTGTATTTGTTTAGCAGGATGTTAGTGAATTTTAAAAAAGTAGTTTTTTTTTATTACAACCCACAGCCCAGCAGAAAACATGGAGGCTCATTTGATTGTTGGTTCAAAATAACACTTGGCTGCAGAAAAAAGGAGAAAGAGAGTGACCTTCATATTTTCTGAAACAACACTCCCTTCACCCATTTCTGACAGTTTTAATTTATCAAAAAGAAAAAAGAAAAAAATGTAACAGGAAAGCTGAAAGTTAAATGTGACAAAAACCCAGCTCTGTTTAGCTAAGTTTGACATTTTAAAGCTGATTGTGAAAGATGAATAAACCATTTTCATGGTTCGACAACTCAATATTCTGTCCAGTGGCAGATCAGGAGAAAGGAACTGAAAYTGTGTCTTTCAGACAAACCAACACAGGGCGTGAGTAAAAAGGGAGGATTTAGACAAACCTTGACCTGGATATCCTGCACCTCCGTCCACTCGGTGTGGAGAAGGAACACAGATAGGAACTACTCCTACACAAGTTCAAGGGAAATGCTTGCATGGCATGTCCCTGTCCCTCTCAGCCAGCCCCAACAAATACAATGGCAGCTGAGGAGAGTTGTTTCTGTTTATGAGCACTCCTGAAGGGGATATGCATATCCATTAGATATGAGACTGCCAGTACAAAAGGTCTGGTATTAAACCACAAGAGAGTGCCCCATCAGCAGAGAGGAAAAAGCTGCCTTTYATGGCAACTGATCCCAGACTCCAGCCACTGGCCACAACGTCCACAAACGAGGCGTTGAGTGTAGTAGCTGGGCAGCAGAGAAAACAGAGCTGAGGGCTCTGACCCTTTTCTCATCCGTGCATGATTCTGCTTCTCCTCAGTCCCCTCCTGTTTGATTCGACAACCTTCACAACTAGAACAACCGCAGCAGTGTATCGTTGATCCAGTAAAACCTGTAAATCCTATAGAGCAGTTTGAGACTTCTCTAATAGACTTTTTCTGTAATTAATAACCAGGCAGGGGCAGGGCAAGAGCAACAAAGTTAAAAAAACACAACCTGACATGGAGATTGGGAAACAGAGTGAAGCTGGGATCCTGCTGGGGCAGTTTCATCATCGTGCCTGACCCCCCCTGCTGCTGGGAATGGCAGGAGATGGAGGGAGCAGGGAGGAGACAGACTCTTCTTCACAGTCAGAGATTTAATTGCACGCAGATTCCATTACCTCTGCACAAATGTCACATTCTCTCCTGATCAGGGGGCATAGCAGCCACCGGCAGCATGGCTGGCAAGCAGCCAGACGATAGTGCGGAAAGTGTTCAGCCAATCAGGACTCTCAGGGCAAACAGAGGTGAGCAGAGGGACAGGAGGCAGCTGAGGGTCTTCCAACATTTACACGGATATTTAGCAAAACACTTGTTTCCTGCTGAGCTTTCCTCTCATCTACATGCAGGTGAAAATTTCAGGGAGAATTTCTGAGATTTTGAAATATTTAAGCTGTTCTAATCTACTACATACGTCTAAGTTTGATTTGTGTATTGTGCATGCACTAGTAACCACAACAGCCATCCAGCCGTTGTTACTGGTTTATCAACGTCTGGCTCACTTTGTCCTGTTCCATTAAGCTCCAGWCGTGTGCCGAAAAGGTTAATTACTGCGAGGGAAATTGTAAATGGCAAAACATGAGCTCCAATTGTTTTGGGAGAATCTCTAAACTTGTTCAGAAAATTCTTCCTTTTATTTTTTTGTGTGTCCAAATGATGAATGAGAACTTCGGGGGAGTTTGTTTGAATTTCTGCTTTTTTGTCAGCACAGAGAAAAATAATAATAATTATTAACAATCCTGATGATTATACCTGGATCAGTGTAGCTG
>NW_013952460.1:1194680-1197175 GCF_001266775.1 Austrofundulus limnaeus
TATATATACAGTATATTTGGCAAACTTAGCAAAATCATAAAAAAAACCTAAGGAATGTTTAAATGTTGCCTTTTTTGTGTTAACAAAATATATTTGAAGATACTTCTTATTGTAAAACAAACACAATTTAGGTATCTTTAAAATGTACTTTGAGGTTCTCTGTGACAGATTCAATTATTACTTAAAATGTTTATTATTTTACAATGAGAGTGCTTAACGATGTCTTCAATCATTTCCTATGTTTACATGCAAAACAGTTCTGAGAAAGTCCGTTCAGAGTTACAGATGGCTTGGAGCTTTTCTCCAAACAGAGACTAAAATAAGGGAACAAGGAGTCAGGGTTTTTCCTATTCGAACAACCAAAGTCAAGGTAAAATGTGGACAGAGTTGCTAAGTTTCCGACAATATAAAGCTACTGTAAACACGTCTGCGCCTCATTGTGATGCTCAAAAATACAAAGAAAAAGTGGTGGTGTAGTAGTGTTGTGAATTATTAGACACATCAGAGGAGTCCAGGAAAGTAAATAATTTAAAGCAGGGGTATCAAACACACACACGGCCACATGAGCATTATGGTGGTCCTCAAAGGACCAGTTGTAATTAACTTTAACGTTTCATGTTTAACTTCAACTAAACAAAAATCATCATGTTCCTCGTCTCATCGCCACAGCTGAGCACTGCTGACAAACAATAACTGAGCTCTACATGGTATTTCCTGCATAGAAACAATAATTTACCATGTCCTCTTATAAACACTGAAAAGTACTACATGTATGACTGACTAAATGTGAAAAAATAATACAGAAATACTATTTAGAATAACAGTAAGAGTTTTTCTCCCTGTTGAGTTGTGGTAAGTAGCTGCCATCTTGAATTCTCCCATTTTCCACTTTGAGGGATGGGATGAGCTGAATTTAACCAGAAAAAAGTGCAACCTTGGACTTCATGTCTGCTCCAAACATTTTATTAAAGGTAAAAGACCAACACTAGACCACCCAGATCCTATCTCTGAACTCTCTGTCAATAAACAGGTACAGTAAACCTTATTTTTACTGTAGCCTACTGCTAGCTTTACTCGTAGCACGATAGCCTCTCTACCGCAGTCAGTCACACATAGTAATAGTGTTATACTTACACAAATTCTAAACATCACCATCAAATTTATTTAAACAATGCAGAAGCGGTAGCTCAAGTGATAAAAATACACACCCAAATGATAGATGTTATGTTTTATAGCTTATGTCTAAGCTATAAAAGATTGGTAAAAACATAAACTTTCTATCAAAGACCTCGACCCTCCAGCCAACCTTTCAGCTGAACTTTCCTTTGATTCCTGAAGTCAAATGTGTTGAAATTTGCTCTAGGAGCAACTTTTTTCTGTTATGGTATGAACACTGACTCTCTGTAGAATCCACACCAATCGGCTGATCATTTGAGAGAGCGGCAGATAATGTATAGATAATGACGTGATGACTGAAGGTCCCCAGTGAAATGCTAAGGGGGCCACAGTTACGTAAAGCCAACAGCTCAGGGGCAGGACAAGTATTTTTATCTTTCACCTTTTAAATTTGTTTACTTTGTTGCATTAAATCTTAAAGGTTAGCACTGATATAAAAACTATTTTCATATTAAATTAGTAAACTGGCTGGCCGTAGTGTGACACTTGATTTAAAGCAATATTTAGCTATTATGAATTAAACTGCATTGTCTAATTTTAAATCTTGTTTAAAATAAATCCCAAATAAATTTTTAAAAATACCCTATCCACGTAAAAATATTTTACTAACCATTTGACTGATTAGAAGAAATAATTAAAAAACAATTTAAACAGTAACTTCTGGCACCCAGTATGATGTCAGGTTTAAAACGAAGAACAGTCTTTAGGCATTCACATCAGTCACAGAGACATTTAAGATGCTTAAAGGCAGTCAGCTTTTGAACTTGTTGTTTTARAAAATATCTGTTTCCAGAAAAACAAAAGAAATTCAGCTAAGTGATCAGTTGTTTCAGGTACAGCAGGCTGCCTTCTGACAAGTACATTTTTACCATTCCAACAACCTGGGACGCCCAAGTTTGCAGACAACACTTCTCTGAGCTAGCTGGCTAAAAATGCTACACAGAGCAGCTTGTAATTTTTATTTTTTTTTGAATTGCTGACAAAATCTCTGCATGTTGGCGAGTCTATAGTTTATTTTCATTTAAAATTGTTTCACTATCGCTTCGTAGAATCACAATTTCACCCAAAAAAATTTAAGCCATTCACATCATTGAAATGACCTAGTAAGTTCACAGACTGAACCACTCACTTCACGGCAGACGATAAAAAAGGTCGTTAGGACGGAGCAGCGGCACCTACCCTGATCACTTGTGCAGAGTGGGGTGGTACTTCATTCCTCCAGTCAGAGTTCAACTCACAGTCCTGAGGGCAGGACCAGGGAAGTGTTGAGAGAGAGAGAGAGAGAGAGAGAGAGAGAGAGAGAGAGAGAGAGAGAGAGA
>NW_013952460.1:1199490-1204440 GCF_001266775.1 Austrofundulus limnaeus
TAAAAAAACAATAAACTCCGATTTTTAATTTAGTAAATATGTAAGTGAAACATCATTGCTTTGAATAATTAGAGCTGTCCTGAATATTATTTTGAGCTTTGACACTTGTGTTGCACATGTTTGATTTAGAACCAAATAATTAAATGTATTTTTGAACATTAATTATAAATGACATTAAAGTATTTTCTATGTCGTTGTTTTCACACAGTTCACAGTGTCTCTCTGAGAACAATATATAATAATCTGAAGATGATTAACTTTTCAGACAACAGGTCAACAAATCTGTACTTTAGTTAAGTTTTCCTGTTTTTTCTCATGATGAATCACATCGCTACTGTCTGTAGGTTTGTGCCCGGCTGTGGAAGTTTTGGGTTCTGATGAAAACTGACTGTACTGGAAACACTTGACATTTTCTTAATTATATGTATGAAACCTCCTTGATGTAACGTTGGCTGTTTTTTTTTAAATTCATTCATTCAAATTTATTCATTTAATTTAAAAAACAAAACAAATTCACATACAAAAAAATACAAATCAAATTAAATGAAAGGTAGCAGAAAGAAAAAAACAACTTATAATATTTATAATGAACCTGAACAAAAAAACAGCACCTACCCAGTGAGTACATATCAAACTAATTGAAATATCAGGTGTGGCCCAGAAAAAAATATATACTCTTTAGGGAATTTTAGCCATAATAACTGCCAACAGAGACAATAAATGTTGGTTTAATTAAAAAAAAGTATGCATGAAAGTAAACTAATTTTAACTCCTTGTAGTGGTCTCTGCTTTAACAACATTCTCATGTTTTTCTTACAGTTTTTTCTGTACATAAGTGATGCAATGCATATCATTACAAAATGTCTGAGACAAGCTAGACAAACAAGTCGATGTGAAAGCTCAGAGGCATTCATCTGTGGCCTGATAAACAAGTGGAAAGATGCTAATGACTTCCTTATACAATTCAGATCATGCAAAAGAGRCAGAGGAATTGCTGGCTTCTGGTTTCGCCCTTGTCACAGGAGTCATGGCTGCATGTGTGGCGCCTTGCCCCACGAGATATGTGCAGACAACTTTGCTGTTTAATGTGGTTGTGTTCCTAGCAGCGTAGCACAACAATTCAACTCCCAGCTAATTGGCTCGCTCCATAAAAAAAGAAAGTGTGTCAACAACTAAATCCATAACTCTGCTTTAAAGTTAAGCTGTGCAGCTCTGCAGAAAGACACAACAAACCGCCCCAGCTCCTCGTAATTCACCCGTTTGGAATTCAACTAACCCCATTAGTTTAGCCATCGTTTCAACAGTCTGTCCACATTCCTCGGCCTCCCATCAGCCTCAGATAAGACCCTTCTGATTACTCACTTGCATGCCTGCCATTACACTCAAAAACATGCTGATCCTAATAGAGAGGCCCTGTCACCACGGATTTATAACTGCACTGTAGTGTCGCCATGTCCATCAAAAAGATGGCACTGCTGCCACATTCACAAATCGGCGACTCAAATCTTTACTGAGATTGTTAAAGTAACATGTTAACTCAGAGTTTTGCTTTTGTTGTAACGCAATCAGCGTGGGGACTTAGACATGTGGTTGTTTTATTTGTTCATAAAAGCACAACTGAAAACAAACAACAACAACAAAAACTTTAACAGTAAAGCTTATTAACTTTGTGGGGGTGGGGGGGGGGGTTGGCAAGCCATCTGCTCAACACTCATTGACCTCTTCTCTAAAAACATGTGGTTGTAATCCCATTTTTTTGCAACTTAAAATTACACGTTTCTGATCTCTTCATTCAGCAAGTTTACAGGATGTTAAGAGCAACACATCTGAGTTAAGAAAAAAACTAAAGCAATACAGAAATATAAATGAGCGTCAGCATGATTGGATAAATACATCTGACAAAATAAACTAAATTATATTTATAACATACAGTGGACACAAATATAAAAGAGTGACCTTGGTATCGGTACAACCTAACCAAGAAGTGAATGTGTCAGCTATTTTAAACTGTGTAAAACTAACAATAGAACATGATAGTGAAGGCAAAAGAATTAAAAAAAGATGAATGTAATAGTTTACACCACGGCACCGCACACATCACAAGACTCTGCATCTTGATTATGTTTTTCACAGCCATTTATGTTTCCTCCATCCACAAAGAAAGGGTTACATTATAATAATGCAAACAAAAGTAATAGAGTAAACAAAAGTGATATGCACACAAAATAATATGCTGTCAATCATGTGCATATACCTTTGAAGGTCTTCGAATGTTATATTCAATTTTTTTGTTAAATAAAACTTAAAACATCATACCTTAAGTCCTAAAATAAAATAGGGAAATAATGTGATTGGCTAAGCTATGTAATTATCTTTAAGTAATTCCAATGAATAAGACAAGGGAAAAGAAGTTTTTTTTAATCGTTCAGTTTAACTGGAATGGGTCCCATGGTTAATGTTTAAACTTTAATGTTGGATGTTTGCAACACAGTACACACATTTGTGGTACTGGACTAGAACCTGACCAAATATCTTTCAGCTTTCAGGGCTTCAGACAATCAGTGTAATCAGGAGCAAAAGTAAATAAATAAATAAATAAATAAATAAATAAATAAATATATAGTTCTTCACAGGAGTAAAACAAAGTACCCACAAGGATTATAGCTAAACCAAATGTGTAATAGTACAAAAATTAGTACAATACAGTTCCGATTTTCAACACCTTTTACCAAAGAATCAAAAGAGAGTAAAGTTAATATAAATCATAGAAGGAAACTCACAAAGATCCCAAACCTGAACACAGAGAAATGTGATTCTTTCAAAACATGCAGGACTAATCAACAATTAGAATCTTTATTACTGTAAAATGCTACTCAATGCAGCTTTTACCTTCACAGCAGAGAGAGTACAACATGGATATGAAACAAGTCAATTCAGAAGGGACCAAATACAATAACTTGACCTCATTTTCTTATGTAAATATATATATATATATATATATATTCATATTTATGATATTTTAAAAAATCACAAATTGTTTTTGTGTGCACAGCTTGTTAAACTGTATTCTCAGCCGTGCACTTAGGTTGCACTATAGTGTGTCAAAAAAGTACCATTGTCACAATATCAGAGAGCACAACATCAATATTTCAATGCACTGCTTGGACTACCACTGGCCTTGATGCCCACACCTGGTTTAGATCATAGTGACAAAGAAGAGAAGGTGAAAAGTAATATAATTACTGGACATAGCAGGCTTTTTGATTCCGTGCAGCCCTAGAGTGCAAATTGTTTTACTGCTCAACTCCACACTTTGTACCCACCTTAGAAGTAGAGTTAATCTACAGGAGTACACTTTAAAAAATCCAGATTTTGGGTGAATAATTAACATTCATCATTGGCATGGTTTTTAGACCTGGACATGTTTTCTGTCGGAGCAGTTGCAACAAGCAACACGAAACTGTAAATGATAATGTCAAAAGGTTGTACACATGGTTTCCTACGCATCTAAAGCAACTTAAATACAGACGGAAACTGCAGCAGGAGGCACTGGTGCTGTATTGGATCAATGGCTTGACCCGTTAAGTCACACCACTTCCAGTACCCCATCTAATAACAGCCAATCTTTGGGAACACCCTTAGCTGACCCATGCTACTGGGGACAATTACAAGAGAGTGGTCTTTCAGGACCAACGCCCACTTGACCCGGTAGAGTAAAGATGTGGAGGAGATCCACATGATTTAAACTCCTCCCTAAGATGCGCTGACAAGGTTACAGGGTCATTGCAGACATTAACAGGTCAGTGTGTGGCCCACTTGGGAACAATTACTCCCAGTCACAGCTAAGTGGACACTTGATTGAACACGACGGAGCCAGGACACACTTCCCACAGATAACAATCCCCAAAGCCATTTAGGATAAAAAGCCCTTGTGATGCAGCCTTTATGGGCAAAATTCATCTTCTCTTTTCCCTTTTAAAGGAGACATACCATGAATGAATCTAAATGCACTTTTTTTGCATTTATAAACTATTTTTTGTGCAATTATAGTGTCTAGGAGTGTAGAAAACTTTAATTTATTCTGTCCAGCTACTGCAAAAATATTTTTATATATTTTTATGGGTCAAATTTTTCAGTTTGTTCAAAATATGCAGATACTTATTTCGTTTCATTGTTTATTTCATCACATTTTTTTCTTCGGAACTACCATTTATGGTAATGTATTTCCGGCCAACTGGATTTCATAGTCCACCATTTTTTTCCTCGCTGTGTGATTTTGTAGTTCATAGCGTCATGCCGAATATGCAAGTTCAGAAGTCAAAATGTTTGGTTCTGGGGTGTGTGAACTCACATGATTAATCTACATAGACTACCAGCATCAGAGCTTCTTCAAAGTGCCTGGTTAAGTTTCATTTTTCAACAATTTTTCAGACAACAAAGGATGAATGTTACAACAAGGGTGAGTTATGAATTGTAAATGTGTTTTAACTGTCTAATTTAGCTGTTTCTACGCTCCGTGTCAGAATATGAGGGGAGAAAGAACAGCTGTGTTTAGGTTTCTTTACCGAACGGGTGCTCAGCACCATGTTTTACTTTCACTTTCGCCCCGCACTGTAATCAGCSTGTCCGTGTTGTTTTTCTTTTTAAAAATGCTGGAGCGTTTCAAACTGTGAACTAAAGTTAACGTCAGCTGTTTTAAATGCATTTTTTGCCTGGTGTTAAAAACGGGAGCAGCAGAATGAGGCAGAGAAGCTGTGAGCGCTGTGTGTGTGAAGTTCTCATAAGGATAGCAAGATGGATGTGTCTCTCCTTTTTTCTCTCTGTGTTGCTGTTTTTGCATCAAAAAAGCTGGGAACATAGTCATTTTATGAAACAAAATATATTAATCTTATTAATATACAAATAAAAACAGAATATTTAGCACTAGATAAAATAAGTAATGAATTTATT
>NW_013952460.1:1204909-1208652 GCF_001266775.1 Austrofundulus limnaeus
CATTGTGACACATTCGTTTGAAGACGTGGTTCTGCAGGTTTGTCATTCTGAGTGTCTTGCTCTGGGTCAGACTCGGGCTTGTACATGTAAGGCTGGATTGACAAGTCTACTGTTCTTATACTTTCTTGCCATCTGTCATCACTAATATGCACCTTCATATACAGTACATTCATTTTTGTACTGTACTTTACGGTGTATATATGTATATAAATAAGCATATGTGTTTATGTATATGTGTATATGTGCATTGGTACATTAGTATATCACATGTGTATATTGTGGGGATTTGCTTGTTATCTTTTATTAATCTTTCATTGTTCTTCTCAGCCTCTCTTGTATTAAGCTGCAGTAATGTGCACATTTCCAGACTGTGGGATCAATAAAGTTTTATCTTATCTTATTTTATCTTAAAAACAGTTTTTAGTCAGTAGATAACTGTGTTTTTGCTATGAAACTACAAATATGGCCGAACGGGGTGGAGTCGAA
Organism: Austrofundulus limnaeus; assembly: GCF_001266775.1. NCBI lineage: Eukaryota > Metazoa > Chordata > Actinopteri > Cyprinodontiformes > Rivulidae > Austrofundulus > Austrofundulus limnaeus. The sequence continues at coordinate 1,205,396 of NW_013952460.1, forward strand.
CGCTCAACGACCTGGAGGGGGCGGGGTGTGAAATATCTCACTTGTATTTAAAGAGACCGCACCAAAACAGCTTGCTCTGAGACGCAACTCAGAACAGGGGTAAAGCAAGGAAAGCAAGGAGTCTGTGGAGCAACAAAAACGAGGAATTAAGACCAAAGCATTGCAGTTTTATTTTAAATAGACCATAAGTGAATGATTTAGACATGAAAAAGAAGGATTTAAAAGCAATATATGATACCTTTAAAAGAATGTGAGAGTGTGATAGAGAGCCATTCTTTGGAAGAGTTGAGTTTCTCAAAGCATTACCGTTTTGCTTATGACACAGAAACAATTACAAAGTGACTCGGAGAGAAGGCTAAACAACGGGAAGAGCTTTTAAGATTTCATTTTTCATTAATAGTGAAAACAGATAATGGCATCTCACACTTCCACAGAATATTTACATTTACACCAGCAGCCAAAGTAGCTGCAACATCCAGGATCTGAACCTGATAACATTACAGTTCCTCATAAATATCTCATCTCTGCTTAACAGTGTAGATGCTGCGTTTCTTTTTTTAATGGTGCTCAACCTTTGATCTACTGACAGTTTGACCCTTTTCCCACCACAGTGACTAAAACATTCGCCTCAAACATCTGGTGTCTTCTGCATCTATGCAGTAACAAAAACAAATAGTTGGTATGCTTCATCATAATGTGTGGGTTTGGCCGTGTACTATAGAGGGGGAAAAAGACTAAACAGATGTTTTTTTTCGGGTAGCTACTGCAGATAAAATTGCAACTTTGTATAACGGTCACTCTTGTTCCAAAGTTTCTTCATAAACAAATAGGGCTTATCGATTCACAAACACATTTCGCCCCACATTTGCATAAGCTCTATGCTGTTTGCAGTATTGTTTCTGTTTATTTTATTTATTTATTTATTTATTTATTTTTGCAGGGGCTTTGTTTGTTTATTTGTGTGCGTTATGAAATCGGTTCCACATTGTCCCCCTCTGATCTGCTGTGGTGGTTGACGGTGCAGCTGTTGGTTGTTAGTGRCTGGAGATGACACAGTTCACCACTTCTCCACAAAACAGTGTGCCTAAACACAGCTGCAGAGGAGTCGGGAGGAGAGACTTTGCCTCCTTTTTTAAATAAAAAGATAAACAAATCAGTCTGCTGGCAAACTGATAGCACGCCAGAAGCCCCGTTCATTACTTTTCCAAATCTTTTGTTTCCTCAGGGACCAGGAAGTTCTACACTGGCTTCAAAAAAATTTGATTAAATGTTCCTCCAGTTTATTTGGAAACCCCGACTTTTAACCATAATCAAATGCTCGGCACAGTTAAACATTATATGTGAAGGTCAAAAGCACCAGGCTGTCCCATTAATTGTTGTGGCAGCTACCTATAATCCCCAAGATCGTTTTGTCACCAAGTGGGCATCATGTGATTACCCTCTAGATATTTAAAGCTGGCAAAGGTCCTGCAAGCAACATGAAAGGCAATGAGAAGAAGAGAATAGGCTGCATCATTTACCTAACAAGGTTTACTGCTGTGCGTGTCAAAACCCATGACTAAATGAATCATTTCCTGGTGTCTTTTATTCAAATTTGTTGTACGTGCTACAAAAAAAGGACCTTTCAAGATGTAAATGACATAAAATCCCATATACCATATTTGCAGCCGTAAATCCATTTACACCAACAACAAAAAAAAATCTCCCCATGTGTTACGTACAGCACAGAATCAATAAACAGACAATAAACACATTGTAATTAGAATGCCAACTCTTTAATTACGTGTGTCATTTGGGGATGGCCGAGCTCACTAATTGTCAGAGTGATGTTAAAAGACTGGGGGAGACTAGAAGGAGATTCGGCCTCAGGCTCTATAAAAACCGTATTCCCCGGTCTCCGAGCGTGTTAGAAAGGCAGAAAATTCAATTGGCACGGTTCCAAAAAGTATAGTCCAAACAGCTCTAATCAGCAGGGAACAACTCCATGCAAATCATTTACATTAGAGGAAGAAAAAAAGAAAAACATTAGAGGTTTGACTCTCTGAATATAAATACAGGAAAACTCCTTTAGTTCTTGTAACATCGCTGCCAGCTGTCTTCATACAGAAAAGATTGGCTTTGGTTGTTCYCGACCAAATCTTGCGCTTTAAAAAAGAGGAGTTGCTGTTTACATCCATCTTGCTCCTCCAGTCATTGTGTTATGGCACTGAAGAATGGCCACACAAGTGTTTGATTGGTGCCATATCTGACACAGGAAGACAGGAGCAGACAGGTAGACTTCATACGCAGACTTTTCAGAGTCTCAGAAACATTGATGGACCTCAAAACCAAAAAGAGGACTTGAACTTAACTTTTACTTTTCTACAGTAAAGATGTAACCAGACTCAAAATCCAGAGCAAACTAAACACTGACTTTTAAATGCTTTATAGTTGGCTTAAATCAAGTTATTAGATTTTACTATTTGTTTTAAATGTAATAAATATGGATGCTTCGTTAAAACATGTTTTAACATTTTATGGTTTAAGTACTTGATTTGACACAGAAACATTGAGGCTATGTTATGGTAAAATTTCAAAGCATTTGAGAAGGCCTGCTGTAATCTTGTATTCTTTTAATGAATGTTTCTCATCACATTTCAAAGCTAATAAAACTTATTTAAGCTATTTATTAGTGCAGCAATGAAAAACCCATTCTGACAATGAAATAACTCTGCAGACCATGTGCCTCTTCAGCCRATTAAAACTCAAACTGAAATGTTTTTGCAAAATTAGGATGGACTCAGCTTTAGAGACAGGATGAGGAGCTTTGTCATTTGTGTGGGGGAGACCCAGAGTAGAGCTGCTTCGCCTTCACATCAAAATGAGTAAGTCAGGTGGTCCAGGCATCTCCCACTGAGAGATGACCCTGAGGCTGACTCAGAACTCACTACAGGGAGTTCTGAGTCAGACAGATGATATTCTAATATCATCTGTCTGACAGCAACATATAAGCCTCCAGGAGGATGGAAAGTGTTTCTATGACGATGGATGGATGGATGGATGGATGGATGGATGGATGGATGGATGGATGGATGGATGGATGGATGGATGGACGGATGGCTGGATGGATGGATGGACGGACAGACGGATGGACGGCTGGATGGATGGATGATGGATTGATGGATGGATGGATGATGGATGGATAGTTGGATAGCTGGATGGATGGATGGATGGATGGATGGATGGATGGATGGATGGATGAATGGATGGATGGATGG
>NW_013952460.1:1210467-1213422 GCF_001266775.1 Austrofundulus limnaeus
ACATATAAGCCTCCAGGAGGATGGAAAGTGTTTCTATGACGATGGATGGATGGATGGATGGATGGATGGATGGATGGATGGATGGATGGATGGATGGATGGATTCATCCTTTGGTCACACTGAACAGAAATGGTAACAGATCACGTTCACAAGGCTGAGACCAACAAGAGCCTAGCTTGTTTTATGCCAGATTGATTCAAACATATTGCTTCTTATTCATGTCTTAAAAATGAAAATATGTGAATGGGCTAAATGAATACTACTAAATATTATAAGGTAACCTGGGGGAGAACGATCAGAGAATGAATTACTCAGATTACTGAAAATACTTTGTGAGATAGCATCTTTTAGATGAATCATCAGCCAAACAAATGTCAGTTAGACAATGAGAAACTGTCTCCTCCTTTGTTTACATGTTGACTGGCACTATGTGGTTTACCCTGATGAGAACAACACAGCCTCCACTGGTATGATCTCACTTGGTGGAAAAAAAGCTGTCACTGTGAATCTGGTAGGAGGGTGTGGTGTTACAATCAATGACGGTGGAGAGACTTAAACACAAACAAAACAAATCTATTACTGGTTCGGCTGCATGAAATCATACATTAGCTAAGCTCTTACTGAAACAGTCGATCCTGCACCAGTTAGTCTACAATTTACTGCTCAAATTGTTCTCACCTCTGCTTTTTCCATCTCTGAGTCTGTGAGGTTCAGCTGAACACTTCAGTGTGCCCTGTGGGAGGTCTTTTACACAGGATTGCAATTGATAAAAAGAGACTGAGTGAAAGAGGAAAAAGTGTGTGAAGGATGCAGGATTTCCATCCACTATCCATCTCATATTCTAATGTAGCCATTATGCTCTAAAAAGAGACTGCTCATCTATTCATTTTATGGGGCATTTGCAAAAAAGATGACGCTGCAAGAGGGTTGGTCAGAGTGATTAAAAATCTCTGAATTAGCCCTTCAATCACTGCGTACAATTGCATATAAAGTACACAGAAATGCACTCAAAAGCCTGGCCCAGCTCCTCTCTGTAGCCGAATATGAAAAGATTGATTTACTCATATCTCACTAGACTTGTTTTCAGCGCGAGGAATTGATTGGTAAACATATTAAAAGCTTGTACATCGTGCACTCCAAATGYGTAACATGAAAAGGCTTTTAGAAAAACATCCAGTTACAGCCGATTGCTTAAACTGCACCTAATTTACAGCGTCCACAACAGGTGTAGTTAGGTTTCAACAAAAGGCTATAAATACTGACTCCGTGCTAACAGTAGTGAGCAGAGAAACTGAACTGTCTGAAGGATGCTTTGTGTGTGGAGAACTTCCATATTTTACAAACTCCAAATCTGTAGAAAAGGCTCACATTACAGAAGCATTGTCTTCCAGAAAGTAAGAACTCAACCAGTTCCATTCAAACAGAAAAGATGCTTATAAATAAAAACACTAATCAAGAGACGTTTTTAAAAGACAAAAAGCATATGCCTGTGTTGGTGATTCAATTTATCAAACAATAAAATGAGTTCGAATTTGGTTTTTATTTTAAAAAATAACAAATTTATCTGAAAAATGCGCTGTTTATATGTGGTCAAAAATAAATAAGAAGATATAGTATTTATAACTCGATCGATTGTCTTCTCATAATTAGAAAAAAAGTAAAAAAAAATAAAATCACTGTTAATCAAAAACAAATCAATGATGTGTTTATTATATTCCAAGTTGTCAGCAAAACAAAAGTGCAACAAAATTTGTTAAAACTGGAGAAGTTAGTGTCAGAGTCCCAGCTTCAGGTTCAGCAGAGAAATAAAGGGTTATTTCACAGGGGGTTGTTTCTTTCTGTGTGTGTGGGCATGTTTTTGCTACATCATGGGAACCATTTTCCAGAAAAGGGCAGCCTCATGGACCAAATGTACATCGCAGGGACCAATGCCCGGTCCCCACGGGTACAGATATTAATTTTGGGTGGGGAGTTTAGGTTTAGTTTTAGAGTCAGGTAGGTACTTGTGAGGTTAATTTTAGGGTACATGATGAGGGTTAGGCTTTAAAATTACCAAAAAATGAATGRAAGTCAATCCAAGATCCCCACGGGGATATGAAAACAAACCTGCGTGTGTGTAATTAGACCACTTTATATCAGCTATGGTTCAAAATCTAAAATAATTTTTCTTGTCGAGCCTGGTTTATCCATTCTACACTGAATACATGGAGCAGTTTGTGATTATTCAAACGGATGATTGTAAATGTTAAAAAAAAGACTTCAGTGCTTAAAACTAATCAGAACAAAAAGCTGAAATTACAAACTGTGTTTTGAGGAATATCCATCTGGAAAAAGTGCAATCCAGGTGCCAGTCTAAGAAGTGTGGTAAACTGGTAAATGGATCCTTCCTTTCACGTTAAACACCTTCCTCTGAAAAAACTGTTTGGTTTTATTTTTTATTGATTTATTTATTGTAGTTTTTTCACTGAAACTGTTCCAACATGTTTCAAATGTCAAACTCACTGATAACATCTGACTATCTTTCTGCATTTTCATAAATAGAACAAAAAGTTTCACAGTAAACAACCTGTGTTTTAAATAGCCGGAAATGAGTGAAGAAGTAAAAACTAAGTCAAAGTTTAGACTTTCTGAGTTCTAAGTGTTAGAGTTGGAAATGACCTGAGGCTACATAAATGCCAAAATACATTGTAATATCTWTTTAGAAACTATCAAAAATACACATTTTATGAACAGTGTTTACATGTATTTGTATTCAGTGTGGGGTAAATTAGACCACGTTTGACAAGTATTTTAGATTTTTAAACCAGAGTTGAACCAAAGTGAAACTGGGAATCTGGAGATAACTTCAATTTGTCCTGTGGTAAATGTTAAGACTCTGTCACACTGTAACATTTTAAACAACTTCTGCCAACTTATGATATTTTTTTGTCGAAATGACTAACATCTATATATATA
>NW_013952460.1:1214299-1229472 GCF_001266775.1 Austrofundulus limnaeus
GCTGGTGACGCGCTGACTTATTAATTTTTGTATTTTTTTTTTTAATTTTTAAAAATCTGTTCATTATAAGTCTTTCTAACACTTAAAACATCAAACCTTCATCTTTCATACAGGACATAATTCATTCACTACTTTTCAATATTTTCATTACAGAACATTGATTAACTGACAGACTGATGAACACTTTATTGGTGACATCAACTCAACCTCTTGTGTGACGTTCTGTAGTTATTTTTAGAGACAATAAGCAGAAACTGACACTATATTTGTGTCACAACAGGACAGCACACACTTGTTCTCTTGCTTTGTTACTATTTAGAAGAAAAAGAAGTTCCAGATAAGGTTTCAGTTCCAGATCTTTTTTTTTCCCACCCACTCATTCAATCATACTCTTGTTTTTTCCCCTTTGTATCTGACAACAGACTGCAGTCAATAAGTTGCATAAACTTTGTGAAAATCACACCAACTCAACAGTATTTCCACTCAGCCTGTCATAAGATGGCTGAAAGGTTCCAGGGTCACAATAGTAAGTCAACAACAACCATTCAGATCTGCTACAAACAGTTCAGTGAAAGAGAATCTGATGCTCTTGAGAAAAATCGGATGACTCTTACAATCGGGTTTTACTAGCTCTACTTTCAGCTGTTGTCCTCCTAAACAACTAATGAATAGTTTCATACGCCAACAGTGGAGTTTAAAATGTTGTAATTGACTTTGGTCATGTTACCTGAGTGGAAAATGCACAAAGACACACACATAACAAATGTTAACTATAAAGATAACTAAGAAACAAATAAAAAAGTATTAGATATTCAAAGAAAATGCTGCAGAAGCAGTTTCTATAATTACTCAGCATGTCTTTGAGGTGAAATGACAAAGCACTTTCAAACTGTTTAGTCATGAAACTATGATTAATAACAACCCTTTTTTCCAACTCATTAAATTCTTTTGTATTAGTGTGTTTTTAGCGAATAAAGTTTATGGTTCACAAAAATGCTGCAGTGTGAAACAAAGCTCCCTACTCATTTTRTCATTTCTTCTTCTCATCTGTCCTTCTTTGGGCTACTAAATCACAAACCCATTGTTCCGTTGTTTCAGATACTGTACAGATCTGCTACAATGTAACCTTGTGCAACAGTTAAGACTGTTCCTGTGCCATAACATTTTAGTCATAAAGTCAGGAGCAAAAAAACCTTTTCTACGCCTCTATTTACTTCTARAGGGGCAGATTTAACAGCTCCTGTTGATTTCAACTTGTCCCTGGTTGCATGAGACCACTTCTGCGCTGGCTGCTGTATAGTTTTAGTGAGACATTTGCAGATTCAGTGGTTGCAGTCATCTGTACATCTGTATCCTCCAATGTTTAGCCACTCTGCAAGCCACAGATACATCATACCTTCATACTTGAAATACACGTGTTAAAGTTATGAAGTAAGATTCTAGATAAATGTCAATAAAATTTTGTTGCGAAGAAAAAAAAGAAAAAGTGTTGATGTTTGCCATTAGAACAAAAAATATGTACAAATACTCAGGAGGATGAAAGAATCCAAATTCCAAACCTTGGACTGTTAAAAAAACATACAACCTTATAAAAGTGTGGCTTTCAGTCATTCTTCAATAATGCTTCTGGATAATTATTTTGTTTTGTCTGTATCATAAATCCAACCAGCCTTTGCTTTTAAAATTAGGTTCTTTTTTTCCCTCCAAAGCTCAAACTAAACTAGAACAAAGAATAAAAAGCACATTTAGGCTCAAGAAGACAAACAATAAAATAAAAAAAGGTTTTGTGGACCAGTTCAGTTGAAATAAAATTACACAAAACAGCCAAAAAGAATATAAAGTAAATATTAAGATATGCATGATGATGTTCCCTGATCCATTCATAACTTCAAACAAAAAACTGTTTGTTTGTTTTCCAGTTTCAACAGTGGTTAAAATTTTAGTGCCAAAAAAAAAGTTGCAATGTTGAGAAAAAAAAACTGAAGACTAAATTATAGGAAGTGAATCTTATTGTGCACCTGTACACAACAGTATTTATTCCTTTTTTAAAAATATATATTTGTATCTGAGGATTATGGGTACACTTTTACTGAAGTAACTACAAAATAATAGGCTGTATTTTATCTGAACCAGTCCAAGGTGGGGTGTTGTTACTTAAAGCAACAGAACTCTTAGAACTTGTTCCAGTCCTTCACAATAAGAGATTTAAACATGTACACAAAGTAAAAACCTCAAAATACTTGTGAAAATAATTTATACTTCTTCAGCGTATTGACACTGCAGCCTAAATCAGAGATTCATCTTGATAGCCATCTCGAATTGAAGAGGTATGTGCCCTGTAATKCTTGTAGTTTATTAAACTACAAACAGGGAATGTAAGTAAACCTTTATGTTTTGGGTTCAAATATTCAAATGAGAAGGAGCTACACTGTGTATAAGATGGGAGTTTTTACTATTATTATTATTATTACAATTATTATTATTATTATTTTTTTGCTAGTGTAATTTAACAAAAACTGACGGGCAAGCAGAGGGACCATTTTCATCCATTAACASTTGCAATGGCAGAGCCGGGGGTTGGTCAGCGGTTGCTTCTGCCCACCATAGACTACAAGGTTCAGCTAATAAGGTTTTTTATATATACATATATGATGCCAGCTGTCTTACATTTTGACACAGCAACCCTAATTTTGATAAAAAACTTTTCTTTTGCCTAGATGCAGCCACACACCAACATGGAAGTCAGTACCACACTTGCTGTATATGTCCAGCTATCCAGCTCAAGAGACAGACAGACAGACAGTGTTTCCAATTCCCTTCTTCCCTCCACAACAAGGAATAATTAACTCCAAAATTTGATTAGTTGTATATGTAATAAATCCATGACTAACTTTTGGAAAATTTATTAAAATTTGTCCTGTGGTTCATGATATTTTGCAAACAGACAAACARAATTGACTCCAAATAGTTATTAAAGATAAAATGTTAGATTAAGATTTAGTGAAATGTGTTTGTTCTTCAACCCCGTGGGGACCTTCCATTGACTTCTATTCATTTTTTTTTTACTTTATATCCTAATCCTGATTAGGAACATGGACAGGAGGAGGATTTTTCTTTATAGCAGGAAACAGACATTTAATTATAAAACATGATTTATTTKATGTTAATCTGAATCAGTTTAGTGTTGTTTGTAAATATATTTGACAGTTTTGTAGGAATGAACACGTTTGTAATGTTTGTTCAAAATAAACCTGCTTCTTATGACTTCTGTAACATGTTTTAAATAAAATATTATCAGTAAAAACCTCAAATTATGTCCTTTCTAATAATCATTAGAACTAGAAGAACTGTAACTCAGCAGAGTTTCTCCCAGGATTTTTTTAACCGCGGTGGTGACCTCTCATGTGGGGGTTTGACAAAATCTGGTTGTCCTCAAAACATTTTGGTTGTCCAAAAAATATCTCAATAAAAATATAATTTAATAAGTAGGCTATTGTTCTGTATACAAAGTGTAATATAWACAAATGTTCTCAGTYAGCAGGTTGACAGTTTTAGGAGCTGCTTGAGGAGAACTTCCTCGTTCTCCTCCTCATCCTCTTCTTTGAAATTGAGATCAAAAACCAACATCCATAAGCTTTCTGCTTACAGGTCAAACATTTTTATTTAAATAGGAGTAAACTGTGTACTTATTAAAAGTTACAGTTTAGTGTTCTTAGGACTGAAGACTTTCTGAGGAAAGAAGTTTTTAAACATCTTTTCTATGATTTTAGTGTTTTCAACTGAGGAGCTTTGATATATTTATTTAAAATAAATTATAGCAGAGGAAGTTCTCTGCACAGAAAAAAATTATTTTTACTGTTTTTTAACCAAACTGACAAGTTTCTCCAGTAAAGTTATTGTGTAATTTAAAGGCATTGAAACACCTGGTTAAATTTAGAAGATATTATGATTAACTACAAACATCTGAAGCTGACTCAGAGAACTCTGTGATTTTAGAAAAAATTAAAGTCAAATGTAGACACGTCTTTAAGAGACCCTCCTCCTCCCCACCACCCCGCGCAGCTGCGGTCAGCGAACCTCTTCTCCATCCGTGTGATTAATACTGATTTTTTGCGCAAATTACAGATTTTTTATGCTCATTATACACGTTAAACGTCTGAAGGGGTTGACGAGTGAACTCTTCAGTCCCGGGCTGGTCGGAGCCGAGCTGCAGGTGGGCAGCCTCAGCTGCTGTAAAGTCACTGCACCTCACTTTAAAAACATTCAGCTGATCTGTCGCGGTTTTGTTGCACTCGTGACGTGAACACACGGGGGGAAATGCTGCAAAGTGCTCTTAGAAATATAATAAATACAAAATAAGACGTAATCCTCGGTGGAAAATAGTCCAGGAAACGTGTGTGTTCCCAGGAGGTGTTCACCTGCAGCTGAGTGAAGCTGACCCCCCACCCACAGAGAAAGAAAAAAAGTCAGTAATTATTGATAAGGTAGTAAGCATGCTGTGGCTTCACCTGTCGCATTTTCTTTTAAAGAAAGAAAAAGTAGCTTGCAAATCTGTCGCATCGGTGCAACGTGAAGCAGAGCTGCGCGTCTAATCACACACACGTCTTCCTATCTTTGTGAGGACCACACACTGCGCTCAGCCTCGCTCTGCGCCGTCTTTTTCCCCAAGTTTGGCGAGAGGTGGATATGGAGGGTTGCAAAAAAAGCTCTGGACTTGATCTGGCCTTATTTAAATAAAAATGACTACATGCTGTGAAATTCTTAGAGGGGCGGGCCGTCTCGTTGGCAGGGGAGGGGGCTGTATAATGGTAGGGGAAACACTGCTACCTGACCCTAAAATTAACCTAAACTCAATTCACACCTTGGTCCTAAACCCAACCTTGACCCACCAACAGCATAGGTGTGTATGCCAAAAAAAACTGTCCCACAATGTAGGGAATACCAGTCCCCCCMCACACACACACAGAGAAATAGTACTGCTCCACCATCACTTGAACACAATAAAAACAAACATTTGGTACAATGCAATAAACTATTTATAAAAAGTCTGAAACACAGTAAAAGTAAAAATTTCACCTAACAATTTTTTTTATAATCACAAAAACAACAGTGTCTATCTAATCAGAACATGCTGCTGGTGGTTAGTCACACTATCTGCTTCTACACATAATTCCATCCACGCTAATCTATTGACAAACAAAACAACAAAAACTCCTGTGAAAACACCATCACTGATGGGATGGTTTGGGAATGAAGCCCCGCCCTGTTTACAACACTAAGAACAAAAACAAACTCCCTCAAAGGAGTCCAGGTAAATGTAAGTCACGCACTCTAAGTAAGACAGACAAACAACAACAATGTGTGAAGATCTACTGGGACAGCAGACTATCGAACAACAGCAGCCGGCACACAAACAAGGTGTGTATCTCTGTATGTTAGAAAAGCAGGAGAGGGACAGAAAGGAACGAGAGGGAGAGAGGAAAAAAGGAAGCCAGAAAGTGAGAGTTGGTGTGAAAGTGGAACTGAGCAGCAAACAAAGTCAAATACCACCCACACCACCTCATTCTCAGGTCAGCAGAGCACCGTCCACAAAAAAACAATGTTTTAGGAGTCCTCAGACTGTACTTTTTGAAACTGTTCTGGAGCCAAAAAACTTCTAAATGCCAACCTTGTATTTTTTATGTAGCGAGCCAAAACACAACCTTCTGAAAACTATGATGTCATCGTCCTACCTCCTGCCTAACCTGTGACCGCATGATGAACATGCTTGTGTTTATGCTGTAGATGCCAGTTGCTCAACAACAGCAAAACCGTTATTTAATGAATCACTTCAAAAAAACTGATGAACACTAGCTTTGCCTTTGATGGGAAAAAAAGCAAAAACTTATTATTACACAAAAAAAATCTATGGTTAAAAAGATTTATCAATTTACAGAACTGTTAACAAAACTAAAGCAAGTGGTGCAGAAAATATATACATATATACATCCATCCATCCATCCATCCATTTTCTGTACACGCTTCTTCCTTTTCAGGGTCGCGTGGGTCACTGGTGCCCATATCCAGCAGTCACAGTGCGAGGGGCGGGGTACACCCTGGACAGGTCGCAAGTCCATCACAGGGCCACATATACATTTTGAATCTAAAAAATCTGAATAATTTTAAAAGACTGAGACTTTTGTGAATAACAATTTAGCCTAATTTCATTTGAACATTGTGAGGAAACCATGTCCAGTATTTGAACTGACTCAACTCCCAGTCAATGGTAGTTTAATGTGAAATGGTATTGTGTAATACTGTGTGCATGTACCAACACTAGTACAGTAAAAATGTTTTATTACCACAGTACTGATTAATTTAAGCAAGTGTGACATTCACCTCTTAGTCGAACAGTTAGGTGGTAGAGGAGGAGCAACGTAAGTAGGTTGATCTTTTTTTCCCCTTTAGCTTTTTTTCTGGTTGTCCTGATTAACACTCTTTAATAGCTGGCAGCATTAATGCACCATGAATTTGTTCCTTTACCACCAATAAATACTGAAATAAAATTAAGAAGCATAATTGTGCATAATTAAGCAGAAGGCGCTGGAAATATAGGTAGGCCTGTCAGAATAACAACATTTGCTGGGCGATAAGCTGTCTCTGAAATTATCGTGATAATAATATTGTATAATGACGACCCCCGCACCTGGCAAATACCTGACGCCAGAGTTCACTCCTCCATATGCCAAGGAGCAGAAAAGAGGCAGACATAAAGTAAACAAGAAAGCAGACAAATTAAAATTATCCACCTCATTTTAATTTAGATGGAGATTAATTTCTTTATTGCTTATCATGACAGGTCTAAATATACGGATYTGATCTTGAGCTTCTTGACGATCACACTTCTTAGACCCAGCCACGAGGATGAAGGCCTCCATCACCACTGAGGAGTAAAAGGACATCATTGAAAATCATGAGAGTAGTGTAGGAGTTATCGACCAGGGAAAGCCAAGCCGTGGAGCCCTCCAGCAGCCCCCTGGGGAGTTAGCAGCAGGTCGAGCATCAATCCACACCATTCTGAGGAGACGTGATTAAGTGAGGAGAATAGATATGGGCCAAATGGACAGTAGTTCTCAGAGTCTTCAACAGATCACTGATGAACCTGAAAAGGTGCTTAACGAGCTGCTTAATGAATAGCTGCTGTTGACATGGTATACAAGGAGGTGTTAAGTTAATGCTAGACTAATTCTTCAAAGCAGCAACAACTGCTACAGTGCTGGACGTCTCTTAGAGGTGAGTGACAAAAACTGTCCATTGCCTTACTATTTTATAATATTTTTTATTTCTGCTTTTAGCAATGTTTGGGTACAGATACGGGGCACGGTTTCACAGTCATTTACAAACAAGTTAAATTTGTAATTAGAGGTTCAAGAATTTGTAAAAAGTGCAATAGCATTTATTACTACTTAGATTGGTCACAGAATCGACAAGTACTCAAATGTAAGCGCTTGTACTTGATTTGAAAATGTGAAATTGGTGAATATGGCTGTCTCATCTCATGGGCTGCATCCTCATGATTGCGCATTTGTCAGATGCATATGTCACTGCCCCGAGCCGAGTGSTGTCCCAATTCGAAGGTTCCTCCTCATGCGGTCGAGGAATGTGGCCCACAAAATCTCAAAAATCAAGGATGCATCTGTGTATCCTCACAGGCCGAGGATTTCCCAGGATTCAATGCACCGACAGCAAACAAAACAGAGAAACAAAGACGGTGGAGTTTTTATTTTTTTTCACTAACTGCAGTTCGGAAATTCATCACGGACTGAAGAATTTGTTTTTAAATGTAAGTTTAGCAACTTAGCTGATTAAATTCATAATGCAATAACATGTTAAATAAAATGCAACTACAGTACAAAAAAATCGGAAAATTTGGCTCTTTACCTTTCTTCGTTATGCGTTATTTGAGTATCCTAAAAAGTGCTATATAAGTTTGATGTATTATTATTATTTTATTATTATTATTATTATTATTATTATTATTATTATTATTATTAAGTGCTGATACTAGAGCTAAACCCATATTATTAATGTTTTTTTCTTATTTATTGACGTGTAACGTTTTTATTGTGAAGTTATTCTTCCAAAGAAAAGACATGTAAATACATGTCCGTCAGATATTAAACTGATCACTACAGCAACGGGGTAGTGTGTGGTCTAGGGTTGGGCAATATTGGCAATAAAAATTAATCATGATTAATTGTGGTATTTAGCCGATAACGATTAATTTGACGATTAATCCCCTGAGTCCCTGGACACCCTTATTTCGTAGTAACATGACCAATTTAGTGGGAAAGATATGCTTTTTGTAAAAAATTGTTCCAAATTGTGTGAAAATTACAGATTTCAGGCTATACATCATATTTTAAATCGTGTAGATAGATAAATAAATTACAGAACTTTATTTTAATGTTCGTCATATTTGAAGCGGAGAGGAGCACTGAGCCGACTGACCGGAGTAATCCCCAGTCAKTCTGCCTGGTGGCATTAATTGTATTAATTGTCAAGTGCCAAAAAGTAATCGATTAATGTTTTTCTGACGATTAATTGCACACGATACGATTATGCCCAACCCTAGTGTGGTCACAGAAAACTTAAGTCAAGTGAAGGCTAGACCGTCTCATTTCACAATAGTTTTATGCAGACTACCCGAACTGGGGAGGATGTGGCCGAGCTGGGCTACGAACTCATGAGGATCCAGACCATGAATTAAGACACAGCCTTTGTGATAGCTGCACCTCCCTAATCCACTTTTTTTTCTTTTTTGTGTGTGTTTTTTCATGGCTGCGTTACAGCACCACATACAGGCCTGGCATAGCTACTACATCATTTTGGATCTTTTTTCTRTTTTTTTCCATTTGGATGAATGCATTTCTAGAAACAGTGGTGTGTTTACTAAAATGTTTTTAGGAACAATAAGCAAAAAGATCATTTTGGAAAGACAATGTTTCCATGTGGACAAGGCCTGAATCATCAGGAGTCAGAGACAAACCATCATCAGTTTCCTCAAACAGATCAGAAAAACACATCCGAATGACTTCACTATGGCAGACAGAGCCGTTAGAGAACACTCTCCTTCAACAACTAAGACTCTCTGAATGCAGGAGTAATGAATCTCAGTTAACAAGCCCATTATCAGCAGAGGAACAACATCATCAGGAGGGACTTCAAATCCACAAATGCCTCACATCCACCGGCCTTTTATTGTTGCTTTTAACTGCTCAGGCTTGCTGTTAACAACTTCACACACTCACACATAAAAATAAAAGTATCATGTGTTTAATCTCATGCAATACGTCATCTTAGTAAACAATGAGGCTGAATAAGGGACATAGGCCCAATTAGCCATCTTTGCTCTTGGCTGTCAAGTGTTTTAACAGCCCGCAAAGATGATAAGAATAACCTGCACACTTTCATCTGTGCTCCACACTCATCAGCGTGGTAGCACCTTTGCTTAAGCACAACTCTGCATCTTGGGTAATTACTGCTTCCCAATTACCTCCCAGCTTGTAAATATATATCAAATAAACAAGCAGCAACCCGTCAATTAGGAGCAGCCTTTCATAACGGGGGTTCAAAATGATGTTTTATGTACAGGCGCAAGAAAGCAGCACAGAGAAAAGGGAGCGTCTGACTTCAAAGAGAACACATATCTGCTAACTGGTTAAGAGCATCCATGAAAATAGCAGTTTGTCAAATAATTAAACTGTGTGTGTTTTTGAGTCAATTAATATGTGCTTCTAATTAAAATGTTTTTATTTTTAATTGCCAACAGGTCAAAACATCAGAACAGAGCATTCCACCAAGAAAGAATACAACAAAAACAAGCTTTTTCTCTGTTTTTTTTTTTTTTTTTKTYTTTACTAGCAATGAGTGAAAAGGGACAGCATCGTTGTTGAACTCAAAGGCAAAAAAAAGAAAGAGCTGCAGTAAGAGTCTGTCAACAAAATCTGCATTGCTGCTCTCTCCTTGTCTCCATTACACTCTCCTGTCTCTCCTCGAGCCCGTCGAGCTGCCGGCTGAGATCTGAGTACTCTGATGGCTTATCACATAGCAAGCAGTAAGCTAAGCCGGAGTGATGCGCCCAAAAGACATGATCAAAGCACACCAACTTTCCACCCAGCGATGGTGATGGAAGAGCAGGCCCTGCCATGTTGTTTCTTATTAGGCCAGGACTGCCAACTGAAAACAGCCGAGAAGTCGAGGATGAAGGCCCTAAAAATGTCTCCTCTACCTTATTTTACCTTACACTGACTGCTGCATTCATCAGGGTTCAAATGATGCTTCAAATTAGAAGTAAATGTCAGTTTTCTGACTCTCGTTATCCCATTACTCTGCTTTAGCAAAGCAATGATTTAATTTCTAGCTTAGTCACATAAGCTTGCATCTTTAAGTGCCTGGCATCCAGCTTCAAATAGCTTTTAAGATATGAACGTTTTGATACGACCCACGTTTGGTTTTTGTAACGAGAAACCTGTGAGATAACACGAGAAGCTGCGGCTGAAAGGGAAAGAAAAGCTCTGCAGCAAAGGGAGCGTAAACAGACAAAGAACATGTTTCACAGATCTAACCACACAGTTTGACTGACAAGTGACTTCTGCCTGGAGCAGCCGAGAAAGAAAAAAAACCACTAAGAAAAAAAAAACTTTCATCTTTTCAAGTTACAACTATGACATTTTGAGGGAACAGTGTTGTTCCAGTAAAATCTGTTCCTGCAGCTGGGAATTTATTCGTCTGATTTTCAGTCTCAGTTTTGGATTTTAACAAGAAAACAATAATGGAGGTGAACGATGATTACTTTGGTTTCATAATACAGCTTGTTTACAGTAAAGGTGATGTCTCTTCCAAACTCACTCCTGATTTGTGTTTAAACTATTTTTTAAAGGCTGTAGTAATTAGAAGTACATTTTGAGTAGGAGCACTGCTCAGTTTTTTTTTTTATAAATATTGAATAATTTAAAATCAACAACTTAAGCCAGAAGGATATGAGTCATCCCAGCAGTCTCCACCACACCTGCCTGACTCAACCTGAACAAAAATCTAATTATATTTTGAAAATTGTACTGATGGACAAAACTAAAAGAAGTCAGAAACTATGAGGTATAAATTAAGCATGGGTCAATGACAAGTTATGTTCGTGATGCTAAAAAGACACGGTGTCAAAACCCCTGAAATATCTGCTGTAACGTCCTTAAATTTTAAATAACCTGACCTGGTGTTTTGAGGGGGAATTCCCCTAAACTTTTATGCTCTTTAAAATAAGTTGGTGTCGACTGGTTGTACATTTTACCCAACAGACACACTGTCCATTATGACTTGTCTACCAGAGAAGTGACTCTCATTTCTTCAAGGTAATGCTCTGAAACAAACGTTTGCAACAAGCTACAAGAGTTAACCTGTTAGCTTTTTAAATATAAACAGCTATATATATACAGCTGCTACAGAGGCTAATAACACAGCTAACATTAGCAGGCTCTCAAAAACTTTAAAAGGAGGACAGACACTCATTTCTGAAGTAAGGAACATAACAGTCGATCAAACATAAAACAGACGCTTTAGGTGGAAACTTCAGCTCGCAGTGAAAAGCACATATTTATGTGAACGGTCTATGGTGACGTTAAACAAACTACTCATGATGATTTATKTCCATAATGTCCTCAACTATCAGTTTTTACAAATGAATTTGAAAACAGCATCCTGACTATGGTGTTAAGTTTAAAAATTAATCTCAACCCCTGTGATTAAATAGAAGATTTAACCTTGACTTTAAATATGACTGTAAACAAAAATGTTATAAATAAAAGCAGATCATGATCAGAGAATCTGTCCTGAATCCATGAATAGATGCAAGATTTTAAAGAAAATAACACGTTCACTTGTGTTTTGTCAGTCTTGTTATTATTAGAAGTGAAGGAAAATATCAACATGCCACAAAATTGTGATATTTCATTTTCTGATTCTGTATCGATTCTCAAAAGCATTGTATAATATTTTAATATTATAATGTGAAATACCAATGCAGTTCTCACTGTTGTTCAGTGTTCTGATTGCATAAAAATTAACTGAATTWAATGTCATGCATGCTGTGTGCTTTACACTGATTTTTTTTTTTAATTATAATCTTTTGGAGAAGAAAATGGCAATATATCACCTTGCTTACATTATATTGAAATATCATATCATGACCCGTGTGTCATGATATGTATCTTTATTACACCGTTTTCTGGCCAATACACAGTCCTAATTATTATATGTGAGTATTACAATTAACATAACTACAATTAAATGTTATATTATGGATTATTATACTGTCCTACTTGTAAGATAATCATTATATAGCTATATGTGATATCTACACAGTTAAAGTATTTTCATTTATGTTATTAAATAAATCATGGTTTTAAATTCATGTTTTATCACTATAATAATGTGAAACATAATTTGTTCATGGTGTATAGCTTCAGAACTTCATAGATTAGGTCAAAGCCTAGTTTAAGTTACAGATCAAAATCTTGTTCAAAGCAAGTTAAAACCGACTTACAGTTCTGATGTCGCCAACTTTCACCAGTGACTTCAGATTGCTCCTAACGCCACTTCCTGTCCATGATGTCCTGGAACGACACACCAGAGAGTGAACGCTTCAGGTCACAGAAAAACTGAAACACTTTGGTGTTAATAACTTCAGAAAATCCCAAATAAAAGTAAGCAGAGCTCATCAGAAGCATGGAGAACACACACACACACACACACACACACACACACACACACACACACACACACACACACACACACACACACACACACACACACACACAGAGAGCAGACAGCTGATGGAAACAGGTGCTGAGGTTTCGCCTGGCAGCTGAACGCAGCCTGTAGCATATGTCTGAGTCCCTCGTGTCTGAGCAAAACTGTTTCCAGCTTACCTGCATCCTTCTCTAAACCAACAAGGGCTGTGCTACACTTCAAACTGATCTTTACCGTGAGAGCAGGAAGCTGTCCCGGTGATTGGACAGTACACCATAACAACTTTTATGGTTGGAAGGAAAAAAGTAAAAGGTGACATAAAATTACACTCTGTTTGTTTAATATTCAAACAAGGTTCTAACCTTGATCCTGTTTCAATCGTTTGATGATCTGCAGGTCAAACGTGAACACTTTAATGACAGCAGGGCAGGGCGGTATGGCCCAAAAGAAAGAAATTCTGATTTTTTTTTCATCCCGAATTTGATTTTTGATTTTAATTGATTATGTTTCCCACTTAACAGAGTGCCTCTGTTTCAGATGTTGAAACAGTTTTTTTGTACTCCTGCTTTTTGTAGCAAGAGCCTTCAAACAGATTTTGCAGTGAGGTGTTTGCTGCTCCAAGTCTGAGGTTCCAAAACCAAACCAGTTCCAGAGAACTGAAGGAACTGTGCCTTTATGGGAAGTAGATCCTCTCTGCTGCTAGCTGCCATATTGTCATGTTGTGTACCAAGCATCTTGAGGGACAGGTTGGGTGACTTCTGAACTGAAGCCCCAAAGAGTGCACTGGTGGGAAAAAMAAATTCAAATTTTCTCAAGATTAAATCTTTATAAATGTCAAATTTGAATTAATCGATTTAATCGATTTATCTCCTAACCCTAAATGACCGTGTTGAATAAAACTTTTCACATTTGTTGTTTTCTTGCTAAAAAATGTCCATCAGACACTCCATAAAGTCTGCTTGTTCCACTTATGAAGCAGCATTTTTTTTTAATTTTAACCTAAAATCAGAAGGCAATTAAAGTGTTATACAGATCTGAAAACAACACAACTCCTATCTGAAAGAAACAAGACATGTAAATAAATTGAATAAACTAGTTTTATTAGACAGAGAGCCTTGTCTGATTTTCCCCAGCAGTGTGCCAGATGTGTTGCAGTGTTGTGTGATATTTATTAAACACAGCAGCTGTAGTAAATTCAGTTTGGAACTTATGTTTATTGATTGTAATTGCGTGCTCCCTCTCTTCTCGAGCAGGCAGTAGCTCTGTTTTGTCACCATCCCTTCCTTTATTAAAGGCAGATGATGGTGGAAGACAGTAATTAATGGCTGCATGATTTAACGTCTATCCTGAGCATTTTGCCGTCTCCATGGAGACAGAGGAGCTCACCTGAAGCTGTCCGCTCTCTGACCAATCACCTTCCTCCTGCTTGGGAGTACAGCCTGCCCGGGCTGACCACAGGGGCCCAGACACACTAACCCTTTTAGYCTGGAAATCATCTTCTATTCTTTGTTATCACTTCCAGTCATGTTAYACAGCCTAATGAGCAGACATACTGCACTCAACACTCCTTGTGTTGTGAGACTCCAACACTAAATTAGATGAAAGACCCAGAATTTCAAATAAATAAATAAATACAAATCTATATCACCTGCCACTAGTGGTGGGCACCAGCCCGCTAAAGCCCAAATCCGCTAATTGCGGACCTAAATATTTCGCTTGCACTTTAGCGGTCTTGCTAATTTTTATAATTCATAAGCGTATTTGCGCATTCTAAAATTAAAATGCAGTACTGCTAATAACTAATTATTTACCAGTCATCATTATCTTGACCAGCGGAAGGTATGGCTGTCAATGAATCACAACACGTGATCCATCCAACAGCACCCCTCCCAGATAAACACTGATTGTGAAGGTATACATCCTTGCTGACTGTTGCTTTGGGTCGCGGTGCTCTTTACCCACAATGCTTTGTGTCTGCTTACGTAGCAGGAAGCCAATAGTAAAAACAGTTACCGTTTGTAATCCATACTAAAATTTTGTATGTATTGCAGTGTTTCCCCTAGGAAATGGGGGGGTGCTACTTGTTTAATAAAAACATAAATTTACGTGACTCATCTGCAATTATGGTAATAAATTTACACATGCATGAATATTACTGCCCAACTACATCCTAGTTAAGGACTCCTCACGATAATTATCAATAAAATTATTATTGATATTAAGTGATCAGAACTGTGTGCAGCAGATGATCTGAGACCAGAGTTCTCAGTTTGAAACCTTCTGGAGCTCTTCTGTGTGACTCTAGGTGTGACAGAGTTTGGATGGTTAATTGTCTCTTTTTTGTCCCTGATGGAGACTGGAGACCTGTTCAGGTGTCTCTGGTGAACTGG
>NW_013952460.1:1229720-1230589 GCF_001266775.1 Austrofundulus limnaeus
TTATAGCAGAGGAAGTTCTCTGCACAGAAAAAAATTATTTTTACTGTTTTTTAACCAAACTGACAAGTTTCTTCAGTAAAATTATTGTGTAATTTTAAGGCATTGAAACACCTGGTTAAATTTAGAAGATATTATGATTAACTACAAACATCTGAAGCTGACTCAGAGAACTCTGTGATTTTAGAAAAAATTAAAGTCAAATGTAGACACGTCTTTAAGAGACCCTCCTCCTCCTCACCCCGCGCAGCTGCGGTCAGCGCACCTCCTCTCCACCCGCGTGATTAATACTGATTTTTTGCGCAAATTACAATTTTTTGACGCTCATTAAACACGTTAAACGTCTGAAGGGGTTGACATGTATGAACTTTAAGTCCCGGGCTGGTCGAAGCCGAGCTGCAGGTGGACATGTTCGCTGCACCTCGCTTTAAAAACAGTCAGCTGATCTTAGAAATATAATAAATATGATAAATATAAAATACGACGTAATCCTCGRTGGAAAATTGTCCAGGAAACGTGTGCGTTCCTGAGACGTGTTCACCTGTAGCTGAGTGAAGCTGACCCCCCACCCACAGAGAAAGAAAAAAAGTCAGTAATTATTGATAAGGTAASCATGCTGTGGCTTCACCTGTCGCATTTTCTTTTAAAGAAAGAAAAAGTAGCTTGCAAAGCTGTCGCATCGGTGCTACATGATTAAAAGCAGAGCTGCATGTCTAATCACACACGTCTTCCTATCTTTGTGAGGACCACACACAGCGCTCAGCCTCGCTCTGCACCGTCTTTCCTCAAGTTTGGTGAGAGGTGGATATGGAGGGATGCAAAAATAGCTCTGGACTTGATCTGGCCTTATTTAAATAAAAATGACTACATGC
>NW_013952460.1:1230774-1233158 GCF_001266775.1 Austrofundulus limnaeus
GCTTCAGTTTTCCAATAAACAGTTTTAAAATTACTTTATTGATCCTTCTTTAATGAAAAATCTACAACAAACAAAAGAAAAAGACAAAGAAGCAGCCAAACTAGCAATTCTCAACAACTTTTTAATTTTTACACCAGGAGCTAAAGGTCTGTTTCAGGAAATCACATCCCCAGCAATCAGTGGTTTAAATTAAGTTGTAAAAGAGTTCATACACCACTAGTTGGCAGTGTTGTGCATATATTGTACATGAATTGCTGCCAGCTAGTAAGTGTCAAATTGAACTTCCGCTTTAAAATTAGCTTCCGCTAGTTTTTCTATGGCATGAGCGCTTTTGAAGTTGCCGACCTAAATATTTTCATAAGCGCTTAAGAAATTGCGGAGCTAATTTTTGGATTAGCGGTGCCCACCACTGCCCGCCACCTTTCATGCCAGAGTTTTAAAAAGAGATGGTGAGAAACAACAAAGTTGTAGTCGTCTTGGTCAAACCTCGACAATAAATGTTAATTTTCTTCCGCAACATCACCAGCTGACATGCACAGAGTTTGATGTGTTATGAATGACTACGGTGGCCATCTTGGAACGGACTGAATCCAAAGGTTCATCAGCCATAGATGTATATTCTATAATTATTTTCAGAAGGTTTCAACAAAAATCATCCAGTGGGTCGTGATATTCTGCTAACAGACAGACACGCTCACACAGACTTTTCCTTTCAGCGGCAGCCAATAAAGATGAATTTACCAAATAATAACTTTCTTTACTCATCTGTCACTGGTCAGACTTTCTGCTGCAATCTTTTAGCAACAGTTTTGATAAACTCTTGTCTTTGGAATCAAGTGGTGAGTGAAGAAAATGGATACATTTTAAATGTGTGTGTGTGTGTGTGTGCGTGCGTGCGTGCGTGCGTGCGTGCGTGCATGCGTGCGTGCGTGTGTGTGTACATCAAGAACCTTAGTCCCACTTGGACCTAAAATAACTCTTGCTATCACTGACCAGGGGAGTACAGGGAGTTTTCACAGCTCCTCTGTACCCAGCAGCACTGGGTATTTTAGTGTGTGTTCACAAATCCTGAGCAGTCAGATGAAAGAGAGAACCGCTCCACTCAGAGATGGGAGTCCTCTCACTGAATGCATGAGTGACTGATTACTTTCTTAGTAGCTGAACCTGAACTCCACACAAAGAGGAGCCTGAGCCTGAAGAGGCCGAATTACAAACAATGGCTTTCAAAAAATATATTTATTTTTTTTAATAATCAAGGATCACAGGAAAGGAGCATCTCTGTTTCACAAAGAAGTAGTTTTTAGTGCTATAAAACTGTGAAAATTTTTGTCCATATGCAAYAGCTGTGTCAAACAGCAGGCCAGAGAACGTTGCAAAGAAAACTCACCCTGTGTTCGAAAACCTGGGTCAGCATTTGTGAAGGTCCATTTCTGCATAAGTGAGCACACAAACCCCAGCGCCTGTTCAAATAGTCTGCAGCTCTCTCTCAGGCAGCTCATGACAACAGCCCAGCAGCAGCACTGTTTGATCTCCAATGTTTCCTTAATCTGGGTTGTCAAGGTTCGCTTGTTGGAGGCTGTTTACTTTACTTCTCCTACAAAAAAGTGTCTTTTTTTCCCACTCAGACAATGACTAATCCTAAGTCCAGGAAGGAGGGAGCACTGCCAGCAATGGTCATTAAAGCAACAGATTCCCTTTTTTGCTAAATTTTGGATGATTTTCTGATGGTTTTAGTCCTGCTCTTGTCAGCTGCAGACCTGACAGTGTGAAAATTTGAAGCAATATTTTAATAGTTTTGCTCATATGGCCGCCGCAGCTTAATTGATGACATCGACTGTGACAACTGGTCAATGTCAATATTTAGACAAAACCATATTTTTTTATTTCTTGCCATCTTCCGTCTGACCTGTGTTTTAAATCATCAAACAATTTCAAAACAAGTCCGGTTATAAAAGGTTTCAAAGACCAATGGTGTTGAATAATTGGAGTTTTTCAAGCTAGTTGGTAGTTAGTTTGCTCTGCAAGTTTTTTCTCTTTTTTTTTTCTTTTTTGCTGTTAAGCAAAAAAAATAGCAGGAGAAGGTAAAATGATCTGACAGAAAAACAAAATATTTTTTTAAGTTCTTTAAATTGTTAAAAGCTCTATATGAATTAAGTTGACTTTCTGCTACATTTGTTCTCTAACAAATGTCTAAGGAAACATTTTTATAGCAGAATCTAGGCTTGTGTTTAAGACACTCTGTGCTAAGTCTGTTATGAAAAGTTGTCAATCCCCCCCCACCCCCACCAACAGGCTAAGCTGAGGTTCTTCTTCCATGAAGCAGCTCTGTTGTCCTCCATCCATATTTTCAGTTACAGGCTGAGTCATTTCTACCTTCTCCTCTC
>NW_013952460.1:1234444-1237477 GCF_001266775.1 Austrofundulus limnaeus
CGCCAGTACGCTGAAGAGGGCAGGACAGAAGTGGAAGGTGGTTCTTAAAGAGACAGAGGCCAATTTCAAGGCATTTAGAAGAGGAAGTGATGAGAAGATAAGTTTATTTTCTATTTAAAAATAAAAACAGCATTTTAATAACAGCTAAAGGTGACATAGATACTATATTATGATATAGTATTTAAATAAATGACATCATCACAACATCCTACTGTTTTTAGTCTTTATTTTACAGTTAAAATATATGTTTATCAAATAAAGTCTAATGTTACAACTAATCAGGGATCCCTTTAAGACACCTGCATTAAAGAAGTCAAAAGTTACGTTCACACTACAGACAAAAGTGGCTCAAACCCAATGCTTGTTGCCCAAAATATACCTACCTCTTGGATTTTTTTTTTTCACGGCACTCAATGTTTTTCAAAGCAACATCAGTTTTAATGGTCATGTCACATTTCATCTGACTTTCATGTCATTCAGGTATGGGTTTGTGTAACAAACAATCCAATAACTGATAATATCAAAACCAGCATCAAGCAGTTTAAAGCCTGAGACTCCACGTCTTCAGCTACAGAACAGAAATCCAGTCAGTTTGTCTTTGTTTTTATTTGCTATGACCTGGATGAATGAGACTCTACAGCAACACACAATATCAGTAGCCGTGTTTCCATCAACGTTTTTTAATGTGCATTTTGAAGTATCGCATCAGAAAAGGTGAATGGAAACGGCTTAATTCGAAAAAAACTTCCTCTAATTCGCATAAAAGTTGATACCCTCGCTTGAGGTGGCTTTTCGTTTATTTTATTTTATTTTTGAAAAAGACTAAATGCGCAAACGGAGAGATGGAAACACATTTGTCGAATAAGTTCTGACGTAGCGAAATTTACCTCACATAGTTGATCAGTTGTTCTCTCTGTCTGTCCGAAACCAGTACCGGTACCAGAGCGACTGCAGCTGGACCCTCCTCCTACAGTCGGCGTCTTCTCAGTTATTCCCGTAACGTGAAGAGAATTACATTTCTTTCTCTACGTCTCCAGACATCATGTAACGTCGCCAAAACTAGTTGATGACAGAATAAGTACTACTTTCCTGATAGTAGCAACACGTTCCTGATAACTTCTCTCCATTTTCCTGAGATGTGACTTTTACTTCCTGTTTACTACACGCATGCGTCTGACGTAAWTGATTCGCTTCAAGCCAGTTGATGGAAACACGTCTGATTCACATTTATTCATTTTTTTCCTTTTTGCAAATTTTTAAAAATTCGCTCAAAATTCGAATTACAATTGGATGGCACACGGCTAGTGTTGTTGTTGGATTGGATTGTTCCTAACATGATAAGACTGACACTTGAGTTTTTCTACTTTCAGTACACTGCTCCTGATCCAAACGTGCAATTGTGCACCTAAGTAAACAGGAAGTGCCAAGAGAAAACATAAAGACTGGATGAAACAATCATGTCAGATAATAATAGGGATGGGTACCTTTGACGTTTGAACCAATTCGGTACCAATATCCGGTACCTGGGAATCGATACCGGTACTTAACGGTACCAATTTTCGGTACTTTATGTGTTGTTTTTTCAATAATAAACTATATTTTTTTATTTAATATATTTCTCAATATATGACAACAAGACAACATCCATCTCTTTGTATTGTAACATCAGTTGTGTAACTTATTTCTTTAAGGTGAAAACTGTTGAAAACAACAGGACTGTTTTGTCTTATTGCACAAATTAAAATCCAGCTCCACGTGTTTCTATTGATGTCATTTTCCCACTAGAAAAATGTGTGATGGAGGTCCATGGAAGGCAAATAAGTTTTAATCAAATAAGCAAAAGAGGATGCAGTTAAAATAAATAAAAGGTATTCAAGAGTGCAACAGTAACAGTGGTCTAAGTCTAGGATAGGTTTTACTCAAGACAGCTACAAAAGAAGAGGTCTAAAACTAAGATAAGTTTTATTCAGGACAGCTACAGCAAAAGTGGTCTAAGTCTAGGATAAGTTTTAATCAGGACAGCAAATGTTAAAGTGGCCTAAGTATAGGATAGGTTTTATTCAGAACAGCTACAAAAGAATTGGTCTAAAACTGGGATAAGTTTTATTCAGGACGGCAACAAAAGAATTGGTCTAAAACTGGAATAAGTCTTATTCAGGACAGCTCCAGTTAAAGTGGTCTAAAACTGGGATAGGTTTTGATCAGGATAGCTACAGTTAAAGTGGTCTAAGTCTGGGATAAGTTTTATTCAGGACAGCAACAGTTAAAGTAGTCAAAGTCCAGGATAAGTTTTATTCAGGACAGCTACAGTTAAAGTGGTCTAAGTCTAGGATAAGTTTTATTCAGGACAGCAACAGTTAAAGTGGTCTAAGTCTAGGATAAGTTTTATTCAGGACAGCAACAGTTAAAGTAGTCAAAGTCCAGGATAAGTTTTATTCAGGGCAGCTACAAAAGAAGTGGTCTAAAACTGGGACAAGTTTTATTCAGGACAGATACAGTAAGAGTGGTCTAAAACTGGGATAGGTTTTATTCTGAACAGCTACAGTTAAAGTGGTCTAAGTCTAGGATAAGTTTTATTCAGGACAGCAACAGTTAAAGTAGTCAAAGTCCAGGATAAGTTTTATTCAGGGCAGCTACAAAAGAAGTGGTCTAAAACTGGGACAAGTTTTATTCAGGACAGATACAGTAAGAGTGGTCTAAAACTGGGATAGGTTTTATTCTGAACAGCTACAGTTAAAGTGGTCTAAGTCTAGGATAAGTTTTATTCAGGGCAGCTACAAAAGAAGTGGTCTAAAACTGGGACAAGTTTTATTCAGGACAGATACAGTAAGAGTGGTCTAAAACTGGGATAGGTTTTATTCTGAACAGCTACAGTTAAAGTGGTCTAAGTCTGGGATAAATTTTATTTAGAACAGCTGCAGAAGAAGTGGTCTAAACCTGGGATGGGTTTTGATCAGGATAGCAACAGTAAAAGTGGTCTAAGTCTATGATTTTTTTTTATTTTTCAGGACAGCTACAGTTAAAGTGGTCTAA
>NW_013952460.1:1239271-1249939 GCF_001266775.1 Austrofundulus limnaeus
TGTGTGTGTGTGTGTGTGTGTGTGTGTGTGTGTTTTCCCAGGACAGTTATATTATTAAAGGTGGGGATAGATATTTTTAGGACAGCTCTAATAAAAGTAGTCTAAGGTGAGTTGTATTCCTAAAAAGCTGCATTAAAACTAGTCTAAATGTTTTTTGAAGACACTTCTGATGTTTTCCTGTCTTTTCTGATTGTAGAGGACATGTAACACGTGGGGAGACAAACTTCTTCCTCACTGCTTTTAAACAAATCACAGCACGCAAGCTTCCCCTTTACTGTCCACCTCAATACTTTCACCATCTTGGCTCTAACGGTTTCCTAATATGTAATAATTACTTTACAAGTGCTTTTCTGCTTTCAGCAGTTCGCAGATTTATAACTAAATAGTTACTTATTTTTTCCTTTGCCTCAAAGGGTTATTGCCACTAGGCTCTCATCATGAGGAGCTTCAACTAAGTTAGAAACTTTTAGAAAATAAATAAAAAGTAGTTTATGCAGGTTTGTGTTGTCGCTCGGGTCTTTACAGCGAAGTTAACCGGAGCTAAAAACTACTTTACGTGATGAAATCCGTTTGTCCGTCGAGTCTGACAGTTTCAGAGGAGCCGGAGTCAAAACTCCGAGCGAGTGTTCGAGATACAAAAAACTCAATATTATTATTATAACAACCAAAACTTACCCCAGAGAGTCATGATAAAACAAACCGCTTTGCAGCAGCGAACAAGCGCACGCGGAGGGAGATATAAATGAACCTGCGAGCGCGAGCTTTGCGTGCAGAGAACGCGWGCGGCAACAAATCACACGGTAAACACCAACAAATATTACTCCGCTCGCCTCGGCGAAGGTGGACGGGAGGAGGGGTGGGGGTCTAACTAAACTTATCTGCAAGGAGAAAAAGATGGTCTTACCGAGGGCGTCGAGACCGTGCACACCGTGGAGTTTCGCTCTCGCCGCCTGCCTGTCCGCCTCGTCGGGGAAGGCGCGAGCTCCTGTCTTATTGTTGTTATTAGATTTTAACGCGCCGAGGGGAGAAACAGAAGAAGAAGAGGAGGAAGACAGGAGAAGGAAAAAAAAGAAGAAACGCGGATTTGCGTGTTTTTGTTTTGATGTTCCAAGTCCGTGACGTCATATCCACCTGCGCTGAGTAAACAAGGTTCCCCGCAAAGCTGGTCCTCATAAAACTTATTATAATCACAAGTTCAGTGTTACTCAGTGGGTCTCTTCTGTGGGGAGATGTAATGATCTGCTTTAGTTTTAAGAGTGACAGCAGAGAGGGGGGCTGTCAGGAAAGATAAAACTCATGCTGACTAATTACAGCTTAAGGAGAAACTATTTTTTTTTAAATAAAAGCCTTTTTCTTTCCCTTTTTTTCTCCTCACTGGTATTAACTCTTCCAGAACCACACTCTCAAAATGTAAAATAAAAAAACTTAAAATCTTGAAGATGCTTTAGTTTGATATCCTTAATTAAACTGTGTTTTGATGCAACAAATAACCAGAGTGCACTTTTCTGTTTGATTGCGTATTTTAGCATATTTTTTTAATTTAAAAATTTCAATAGGGATGTGTGAAAATATTGTTTTTATGTATTTTTTTGTCCTACAGAAAAGAAAAAGGGTTGATTCAATAGCTCAGCTGACATGACTTGATGTGTCTGATCAGTGCTGAAGAAACGCTGCTCTTTTCTTTCTGAATGACATGAAGTTTATCGTGGCTGCTTCTGTGTGAGCACAGCTGTGGGTCAGCCCTCACAGCTGTTTGTTAGGACAGAGCGCCACCTGCTGGCCATTAACAACAACAACAAGCTGCTTCAGTGGTGGCTCTATGCGCTCTGTGCCTGTTAGCAAAATATATGCTGAACCACTGGTCCTGTGTTAATGATTCTCTCAAGAAGTAATCACTGGTTTTACATCTACAAATGATTACCTTTTGGAATCCGCCGCATTCAATTTGGCCACCACAGCTAACTGATCATAGAAAACACCAAAATGGCTATAATTCAGTCAGTTTTAAAGATATTGATCTAAAATTTGTTCAGATTGTAGCTGAGAGTCATCCACAACACATACTTTAAGGGCTACTCCTTACGCAAGACTTTTAGCTTTAAACATTAACACAAACCATCAAAAGATTCCTGCTTGTCTGTTAGCAAAATATCTCTTAAACATCTGGACATATTCTAAATAAATTTTCAGAAACTAATCTTTGGATGTGCATCTACAACTGACAATCATTTGGAGCCAAGCCAATTCAAGATGGCAGCCACAGCTGATCAAAACTATCCACCATAAAGATGCTATAACTCAGTCAGTTTTGCATTGAGCAAAAAAAAATGTGATATGATCATAGCTGMGAAACAGATTGCACGATTTTAAAGTGTGACCAAAACTTACTCTGTCGCTTCCCAACAAAGATGCTTTTGGTGTAAAAACATCAGCAGGAAAGTTCGGCCTTTATTTACAAATGGAAATTTATTTTGAGAACAGATAATCTTCACCATACTCTATGTGTTTCTGTGTCTAATGACTGTCAACACACACAATAACAGTCATCTGTTAGGACCATTAAAAGTTCTGCTGGGAGACTCATGACTTTTGAGTTTGTGTCCATTTCTGCTCCTCAACCTGTTTGATCACTCAGCACTGTTTTTTATAGAAATCCATATTTTTTTTCTGCTATCAAAGGCTTGTGTTATGTAACAACTAGATCTCTGTTGCAGTGAACCTGACACCAGCAGTGCGCCAACCGTGACAATAAACCTGCAAGTGTGTCTCTGACTTTATAGCAACTAAAGTAAACAGGAAAAGACAGCTTTACCAGTCCTTGTGTTCCTCTTTATACAGCATATCAGGGAAACACATTAGCCCTTAACTGCAGGAAATGAAAGTACTGCTAAGATTAGTATTTGTTTAGGAGGTAAATATTTTGACTTCACACTCGTATAAACCAAACACTGAGAGGCAGTATTCAGTTTTTATGCTCCACTAATCTGGAATAAATTTCCAGAAAACTGTCAGAATGTGGAATTCTTTTGAATCAAGGATTAAAAACCTACAACTTCAGTTCCAATGAAGTTGGATRAAATCCCTAAATTTTTTTGCAATTGTACATAGAGAACCGTTCTTAGACTGTGTAAAGATGATATGTAACATATGCTGTACATTTTATAGTGAGTATGAATGTAAACAAACTTGGCCTATGTACAGCGGGTAAAATAAGTATTGAACACGTCACCATTTTTCTCAGTAAATATATTACTAGAGGTGCTAATGACATGAAATTTTCACCAGATGTTGGTAACAACCCAAGTGATCCATACATACAAAGAAATCAAACCATAAATGTCCAGAAATGAAGTTATTTGTAATAATGTGGAATGGCACAGGGAAAAAGTATTGAACACACTTACTGAAATTTATCTAATACTTTGTACAAAAGCCTTTGTTGTCAATGACAGCTTCAAGACGCCTCCTGTATGGAGAAACTAGTGGCATGCATTGCTCAGGTGTGATTTTGGCCCATTCTTCCACACAAACAGTCTTCAAATCTTGAAGGTTTCGTGGACCTCTTCTATGAACTCTGATCTTTAGTTCTTTCCATAGATTTTCTGTTGGATTCAGGTCAGGTGATTGGCTGGGCCATTCCAGCAGCTTTAGTTTCTTTCTCTGAAACCAACTGAGAGTTTCCTTGGCTTTGTGTTTGGGCTCATTGTCTTGCTGAAATGTCCAGCCACGTTTCATCTTCATCATCCTGGTAGATGGAAGCAGATTTTTATCAAGAATATCTCTGTACATTTTTCCACTCATCCTTCCTTCAATTATTTGAAGTTTGCCAGTACCATATGCTGAAAAACAGCCCCACACCATGATGTTCCCACCTCCAAACTTCACTGTTGGTATGGTGTTTTTGGGCTGATGTGCAGTGCCATTTGACCTCCAAACATGATGTGTATTCTGGCATCCAAACAGTTCAATGTTGGTCTCATCTGACCAGACTATATTCTCCCAGTATTRCACAGGCTTGTTTAAATGTTGTGCAGCAAACTTTAAAGGAGCTTCAACATGCTGTTTCTTCAGCAGTGGAGTCTTGCGTGGTGAGCGTGCATACAGGCCATGGTGGTTCAGTACATTACTTATTGTTTTCTTTGAAACAATCATACCTGCTAATTCCAGGTCTTTCTGAAGCTCTCCACAAGTGGTCCTTGGCTCTTGGACAACTCTTCTGATAATTMTTTTCACTCCTCTGTCAGAAATCTTGCGAGGAGCACCTGGTCGTGGTCGGTTTATGGTGAAATRATGTTTTTTCCACTTCTGAATTATGGCCCCAACAGTGCTCACTGGAWCCTTCAGAAGTTTAGACATTCTTCTGTAACCGATGCTTTGCAACAATAAGGTTGTGAAGGTCTTGAGAGAGCTCTTTACTTTTACCCATCATCAGATGGTTCTTGTGTGATACCTGGCCATCATTTGGGACTGAACCAGCTGATATTAACTTGCACTGACAAGGGGCAGGCTTACTTTCTAATTACTGAGAGAGTTCAGCTGGTGTCTTGGCTTTCCATGCCTTTTTACACCTCCCTTTCTTCATGTGTTCAATACTTTTTCCCTGTGCCATTCCACATTATTACAAATAACTTCATTTCTGGACATTTATGGTTTGATTTCTTTGTATGTATGGATCACTTGGGTTGTTACCAACATCTGGTGAAAATKTCATGTCATTAGCACCTCTAGTAATATATTTACTGAGAAAAATGGTGACGTGTTCAATACTTATTTTACCCGCTGTATCTACTTTGCTGTATTTTATTGACACCTGGACCTGAGTTCTAGCCTCAGTGACTCTCAAAAGTACTTTCTGTTTTAGATTTCAAACATGTAAGGACATAGAAGACAGTTCATCAGTTCAGTCAATGGACTACGATGTTTGCAGATGATTTTGTGATCAGTGATGAGAACAGGGAACAGGTGGAAGGGAACTTGGAGAGATGGAGGTATTCACTTGAAAGAAAAGTAATGAAAGTCAGGAGGCAGGTGGAACAAGCTGTCATAGGTCCCCAAAGTGCAGGACCTCGAGTACTTAGACTGTCCAGGAAAACAGGGAGTGTGAGGCAGGATGGAGGGAATGGAGAAAAGTTTCAGGAGTGATTTGTGACAAAAGGGTGGCAGCAAAGGTCAAAGGAAACATTTACAAGAGAAAAGTTAGATCAGCTTTGTTGTTTGGTTTGGAGACAGCGACAAGAAGAAATAAGACAACTGGAAGTGGCAGAGCTGAAGATGTTGAGGTTCTCTTTTGAAGGATGGATAAGATTAGGAATGAGATGGTCAGAAGTACAGCACAGGTTGAACAACTGGGAGATAAAGTGAAAGAGGCCAGAATGAGATGGTTTGGACGTGTCCAGGCGAGGGAGAGTGGGTACGTTGGTAGAAGGATGTTGGAGATACAGCTGGCAGAAAAAAGACAAAGATGAAGGCCAAAGAGGAGCTGTGTATGGATGTCGGACTCGTTAGAGAGGAAAGCTGCAGTTGGTGTGAGAACAGAGGATAAATGTGGAAACCCTTGAAGAAAAAGGATCAAGACGAAAAAGTTCATTCAAGCAATCAATTCATTCATCCATCTGTACATTCATAAAAGCACTTCTAAGACTGACTTTATTGTCACAGAAGAGTGTTGAAATTAGGCTCTGGTAAAACTGGACCAGGTTTGTCTGATCCAAAATTCATTTCAAAGGTCTTTGCCTGGTCCCAAGAAACCACCATAATAGGTCTCCCACGACAAAACTTCAGAAGTCCAATAGTTTGGACTTTAAGTTCAGCACGTCCCAGCATTCTCAGACCAGATGTTTACATTAAGTTTCAAATTTTCAAATGTAAAATTAAAAGTCTGCTTATTCTGGTCCCAGCTCTCGGTTCRCGTTCTAGAAACAGACACATATATCTTTAAGACTGGGCTTCAAAGCACCTGTTGAAAAGTTACAAATAGTTGACACTTGTTGTCAGTAGTGTTTAGAACGGAATAATCCTGACTGTTGGATTTCTTGTTGGACTGTTTCTTTGTTGACATTTTGATGCTGATTTGGTCTGTCTTTGTAACAAAAAGTAAAAATGCAAATTTGGTCTCGTTTTTAGTGTATGATGCAGAATTCACGTGAAGAATGAACCAAACCTTCAGCTGCTGAGATCRGATACACAATAAAGGGAGAATAAATCACAATGTAAGGACTAGGACTGCAGAGAGAACAATCAGTCTATCAAAAACTCATTTGATGYTCTTTTTAATGAGAGCTAACATAAAGTAAAGTGAGGTGAAATKAGTCCTCTCTTCATCTCACCTCTCTGCTTTATTGTTGTCCTGATATGTTGTGTGGGTTTTGGCTCTGACCTGATAAATTGTGGTCACAAATTAATTGAGGACCCCTATCTGTTATGTAACAGCCACTCAACCCGTTTGTGTGCACACAACAAAGTAATTAGCTCTCTGTTAATTRGGTAATTAAGCTAATGAATAGGAGCTCCTCTTGATTTCCAAATTGRGGGATGGATGGCTTTCAAATGGTTTCCCTTGCTGCTGTGGCATTCAGTGTGTGATGAAAGGTACATTTTCTGTGGGACGTCTACAGATAATGATCAAGAACTATAATTGAACAATTGGGTCGGAAAACAAGTGTTAGTTTACCTTTAAAAGTACAGTATTTGCTCCTATAAAAAAGTCAAAAGCACAAATGTAGGCGTTTTATTGACTGTTTGGTGAACATTTTTAATCAACAAATACATTAGAAAATACATTTTAATGTTTAAAAACTAAACTTCACAAAATTCTTCTACCATTCAAATGAAAGTTCTTTGTGATGTCTGCAGGTTTTAATTGTTAAGGGTTGTTCTCTTTGAAAACAAATGAATATCAACATATTCTAAAGACTTATTCTAGACAAGATGAAATTTCAAAATTTAACCCATTCAAAAAAATTACCTAATCTATCTATCAACACTACTTAGCCAATAAAAAAGTCACTACCTGGATTTAACTAAGCAAACAGGTAYGAGYCTCCTATTGAATAATTACTGCATGRGTGATTCTCTTTCAGCTGGCAACAAGTTATTTAACCCCAACTGGTGCAGTGAGTTGCTTCTCATTTCTTAAACAACCACGTGGAAAGACATGGAAAAAATGTCAGTCTGTTTGAGAAGGGTCAGATCATTGGCATCAAGCAGAGAAAACATCTAAGGAGATTGTAGAGACTACTAACAYTGKGTTAAGAACTGTTYRACACATTATTAAATCTGAAAGGATAGTGGACCTATCATCTTCAAAGATGCTCCCATCAGGCAGTGCTATGATGTGGGGCTGCTGCAGKTGGTCAGGTCCAGGTTCAGCAACAGTTTGTGCTCAAAGAATGAGGTCAGCTGACCTGAATATACTGAATGACCAGGTTAGTCTATCAATGGATTGTTTCTTCCCTGATGACATGGCCATATTCCAAAATGACAATGCCAGGATTCATCAGGCTCTTATTGTGAAAGATTAGTTCAGGGAGCATGAGACATCATTTTCACACATGGATTGGCTCCACAGAGTCCATGGAGAATCTTTGGGATGTGCTGGAGAAGGTCAGACTCTACCATCATCAATGGTGGATCTTGGTGAAACATTAATGCAACACTGGATGGAAATAAATCTTATGACAGAACTTGATCAAAATAATGCCACAGTGAATGTGTGCCGTAATCAAAGCTAAAGACGGTCCACCCAAATATTGGWGTGTGGGACTTTTTTTTATTTTTATTTTTTGGTGACGACGTTTATTTTTGYATCTAAGTGTTCAGGTGCTCCAGACGAAACAGTTTGGTTTTCCCATAAATCGTTTGCTGAACATTTTATTACGATAAAAACATCATGAATTTGTCCCGTGATTATTGACTTGACCTTATCCAACCCCGACATAACTAAGTTTTACAGTAGTTTTTTTTTTAAGATTTTTTATTTAATGATCACATTTCTTTTTGAAAACATAAAACAGGTTTTTGACAAATAATGCAGTTCTTTAATCTTAAAGCCAATGGCTGAACTGCCAAATAAGATCTGGACTTCATTCTCCTCTGATTCTGGGTCAGACTCTGGCTCCAACATGTAAGGCTGGATGGACACGTCTTCTGTTGTTGACATCTTTGAATTAATTTATAAAGAAAATGTTTCTGCTCTTCTGCATTGCTGCAAACCTCTATTAAATTTGAATGGACCGGTCAGGAGTCTGGTGGGTGTGAGAAATGGTTTGGATTTAAATAAACAGCATCAAAATGAGTTGATCTGAGACACACCTGAGGAAAACTGTGGAAGAGGGGCTTGTGGAGTTACAATAAGGAGGAATTCAGA
Organism: Austrofundulus limnaeus; assembly: GCF_001266775.1. Taxonomy (NCBI): domain Eukaryota; kingdom Metazoa; phylum Chordata; class Actinopteri; order Cyprinodontiformes; family Rivulidae; genus Austrofundulus; species Austrofundulus limnaeus. The sequence continues at coordinate 1,247,637 of NW_013952460.1, forward strand.
CCAAAGTGTTGCAGTTCAACTTTACGTAGAACCCAACTGAAGGATTTAAATGTAAAAAGGGATTTAAAAGCATATATCTCCTTTAAAGTCATCAAATCCACATTCCAATTGTACAAATACATTTTGTACAGTTTGTTTACTTTCTGATTCAACTGCCTGTCATTTGAACTGTGCTTGGTGAATGTAAAAATTGTTTCAATGCGCTTTTAGCCAAGATTCTTAGCTTTCTAAAGATGCCAAACATGTCCAGGTTCAACTGACAGTAAAAGAAATAGAAAACGGGAAAAGCTGTTTTGGGGCTCAACAGAGGCGTTATGGTCAGACACTGCTCTTCATCAGGTCAGTGATTGATCTGTGGACCAAGAAAACACACGAGAAACTTTAGTTTTCCTTTTTATTGACTAGGTCCGTACATCGCAAAACTTGTGCTCACAAAGAAAAACCTGTCAGTTTGTTAATGCAGGGATCAGTCCAACGGTGAGCTTTAAAAGTGGCGTAACGAGAAAACACCAGCCCTCTTCAAATAACTTAAGCCTTTACCGAAATATAACAGCTGTGGGGTTAGTAGCAATAACTCAGGTTAGATGGTAAATAAATGGCCCAGAATAAAATGAAGCAAATCTATTGATTGGACATTTGCTTTTCCAACAGCAGTTTACAGTACAAACATTCATCTCATGGCTACTGAAACTCCCCACTTTAACTTTCTTAAAAAACTAAAAACTTAAAACATAATCTCAATCTGGGAAAAGCATGATCCATGGAAGTGCATGAAAGTAATACTATGTTGGTGTTACAGTGGGAAACAGTGTTATGAAAAGACTTACTGTTGTAAACATWTAGAGATGAACACAAGATAAAACGAGTCGACTCTACAGGAAAACAAGTTGTGCTAAAACAATCCCTTTATTGAAAGCTTTGTGTTGAATTAGTTTGGGTCTTTGGGAACTAAACAGATTTTTTTATTATGACTTTTTGATTGAGCAAACCTGTGACTGAAACAAGCAGCCATGTGCAATTTTTCTGAGTGTACAGTAGACTCACAAAATCCGCTGGTTGCGTTCTGAAAGAAACCGGGGGAAAAAAACACAAATTTTGGATGTAGTCCAAAAAAAGCACCAGAATGAAACATTTGTACATAGGAATTTACTTTATGTTTCACCGGGACACCAAACACTTGGAATAAAAATAAAAATATCTGGCATTAACCCCTAGAAAAATGTACACTCAAAGCATAGTTCACTCAGAGTAGGGATGTACGATATGTTGGCACTAACATATGGGACGATGTTGGTCATTTTTCAGAATATCAGTCCGATAAGTAAAATTTCGCCGATATTATGTCTGATATTGATTTCCCACTTTTTAGCTTTGTGTTTCTGTTTCTGGAGGGGAAATGGTTGGTGAAGCGGCATCTGTTTGATCATGACTGTGATAGTGATGCTGCACAGTCAGGAATAACTGAAGTAGAGAGCCATGTCAAAGGTCTGGTTGTTACCTCCACCAAGGGGGGGAGGAAATGTTTTCGGTCGCATATGTCTGTCTGTCGTTCTGTCTGTCTGTGAACAAAATGACGCAAAAACTTGACAGATTGTCATGACATTTTTACCACATATGGGTATTGGCACAAGGAACACACCACTAAATTCTGGTGATGTTCCGGATCATGGTGCGGATACAGGAATTTTTCTTTTAATTCAACCGAATCAGACAGGCTACGCAAAGTGTCATGACATCAGACGCACGCCTGTGACAGGAAGTAGAAGTTGCAAAGTCGCTGGGACTACACCTCCCAGGATGCCTACTATCGGGAAGGTTGTGATTATTCTGTTATCATCTAGTATTTGTGAYGTTACTGCTGTCTGGAGACATAGAAAAAGAAATGTGATTCTCTTCACGTTACGGGAATAACTGAGAAGACGCTGACAGTGGGGGAGGGCCCAGCTGTAGCCGAGCCAAAGCTGGTACGAACAGCATGAACAGCTGATCAGTGGTGGGCACCGCTAATCCAAAAATTAGCTCCGCAATTTCTAAAGCGCTTATGAAAATATTGAGGTTGGCAACTTCAAAAGCCCTCATGCCATAGAAAAACTAGCGGAAGCTAATTTTAAAGCGCAAGTTCATTTTGACACTCACTAGCTGGCAATAATTCATGTACAATATATGCACAACACTGCCAACTAGCAATGTATGAACTCTTTTACAAATTAATTAACAACCGCCGATTGCTGGGGATGTGATTTCCTGAAACAGACCTTTGGCTTCTGTTGTAAAAATTAAAAGGTTGTTGAGGATTGCTAGTT
>NW_013952460.1:1250745-1253938 GCF_001266775.1 Austrofundulus limnaeus
TCATTACGTCAGAACCTATTCGGCAAATATGTTTCCATCTCTCCTTTGGCGGAGGTTTGCACTGTCAGAGTGCTTCTAGTTTTTTTATGGTATCTAAAAAAGACAAGTGTGTTTGTGCATATGTATAACAATAATTGGTGTGTTTGTGTAATATTGGTAAATATCGGTTATCGGCCACAACAATAATAATAATAATATCAAATATTGATAGACAGAAATTTTCATATTGGTGCATCCCTAACTCTGAGGAAACGGTGCTGGCTCACACAACCACATCTCCTTAAAGCACAAAACAGATGAAGATTAAATATCTAGTTTTTTCTCCACCAATATGTATGGAATTGAAAAAATTTTTTACAAATCTCGAAATTCAGTTTTTTTTTAAACTTTGTGTGGATTTTTTCCTCTATGGAGCCTGCGAGGGGACAGGGGGGATTTTTTCTTTTGCGTTACCTCGCAAAACTTTTTGCGTTCCCACACAAGATTTTTTTTAATGAACTGAATTAAATCAGACTTTTATTTTGAAATATCTGGTTACCGCAAAAAGGATGTGTTGCCACAAGTTCAGGAACTTGACATTAATGTTGCGTGAGTTAACATCTGCATACTCCCATGCATGGCTGTGTGATATTATCATTCCGAAGCTAACTTATAGTAGGCTAACTCGCTAATGGTGAGCTTGTGTATTTTTAATAAACCGCCAGGCACAACAGTGATAAACGACTTKTGCGTGGGAACGCAAAAGAAAACAAAATYCCTCCATGTTCCMYCGTGGGCTCCGTATTTCTCTKTTAATTTTGCTTTTAGGTTCTAAAACAAAAAACAGAAGTGAAGCAAACTGAACTGCAACCTTGCAGGAGTTTCACTGTAGCCTAATTTAAGTTTGATGCAGTYGATGAACATTTATGAAAATGAAAAGAATATTCTCTCTCACTGAATGAAACCCTTGAATTATTACAACACAAACATCTTAAAGAGCAGAATAGTGCTCTGGCACTAAACAAGCTGASTGGATCATGATGTGAATGCAGACATTTTACAGCAAAAACAGACTAGATGATGTAACTCTGTATAGGAGAGCTTGACATGTGGGGTCCACAGACAGAYGAGACCCTGACAGTGCAGTTCAGTAAAGCAGGAAGCCACAGCCAACACAAACCAAGGACATTTGGATTTACACTGAATGTACATCCTCTGAGGAATTCAGAGCTTTAGGAGCCATAAGGTAAAACAAGGCAGCAGTCATTAAAAGCTATAAAAATATATTGAGAACATTTTCTTGTTGAAAGCAAAATTAATATCCTTAACTATGTGGTGGACATGGCCAGGTTCAGAGTTCAGGTTTTTTTTTTAAAGTGCATCAGGATCTAATGTCTCGAGCGTCCTCCCTCAAAGGCGTGATGTTCCATGTGAGCTGAAAAAGTCAGAGAAATATCTTTAAATTGGACATCTTTAACGCTAGCATTAATACAAATAAAAACAATGTTATTTGACGTCAAATTTCAAAATTAAGCCTTTCATTTCAGCTCAAAAGCATTACATTCTTATTAATCATTACGGTTGATATTTACAGATTAAAATAAAGTAGCTCTGTCCAGTTTTGGAGACAAATGTTTTTACCAGGCAGTGACAGAGCTGGGTTAACATTACAGCTAAAGGAAAGCACACGCTCGTCATATTCTAATATTTTACACATCAAAAACACTTCGCACCAAGTTATCAAACTGGGTAACACAATCTAAAATTAACTACGACACACAACACCCTCATTCAGTTCTAAAAGTTCACAGTGAAAAGTTCTAAAGTTTTTACCTGGTCTTTGTTATTTAAATCTGRCCTCAACTGAACAAACAGATTTCACAGATTTATTATTTATTCTACAAAAACAAAAAATCTGTGTAAAAAAACCTGAGTCCACCCCATGATTCAGTAGCTCCTAGARGCATCTGTGATCATTTGAAGCAGTGGGTTTCTGTGCAACATTATCCGTGTCTCACATACTGTAGTTGTGGAGGATTTTTGGCCCAGTCCTCTTTATAGTATTGTAGTTTGGGGACACCACAGCGTTTCAGTTGGTTGTGGACTGGACTTTGACTGGACCGTTGCAGCACAGTGGCTACGTTCACACTGCACGTCTTAATGCTCAATTCATTTTTTTATTTTTTTGCATGAACATTTTGTTTTAAATGCGATGTCCACCGGACTCCAGTGTCAACTCTCCACGGTCCTGATGCGACCCACACACACAGAAGATGACATGATGTCACTTTCAGCCCAGTGTTTACAGAAGTAGCTAAACATGGATGCTAYTTGTTCAATCAGAGAGGATTAAATAATTATCAGACGTGTTTAGTTTAGTGTTTATTTCTGAATCTGTCACTGACCGGATGTTTCCGGTGAAGCATTTTATTTTTTGAACAAAGCAACGAGCTGGAAGTAAAAGTATCGATCAAGTAACTTTAGTWTTGATACGGTCTGGGGCYGACGTTGGACGGTACTATCATGTGTTTCTCTACATTCTCAGTCATCCAGGACATGGAAAGTAAAAATAACAAAGATGACGCAACTRAACTTCTGTTCTGTAGCTAAAGACRTGTAGTTACAAGATTTAAACAGCATGACTGAGTTTAGTGTCTTTATTRTTGGATCARTCTGCTTCTCCACACCTCMCAGATGTAAAAGTCAGAGGAAATGTGACATGGACATTCATACTGCAGTCGATTTTAAAAACATGTATAAGATTCAGTACCACATACTGAAAAGGCCTGAGTTGCATTTGAACAATAATCAGATTTGTCACTTTCTGACTGTCATAAAAACATCWGATWTGGGTCACATTGTGGCTGCAGTTTGAATGTAGCATTGATTCTTATTTCTATTTTAAATTAGCTGCTGTGTTTGTGAACATTGTCCTGTCCAGCTTCATGTGTGGGACTGATGGCCTCACATCTGACTGCAGAATCCTTTGGTCTACAGGAGTTCATGGTYGACTCACTGACTACAAGCTGCCCAAACCATCAGCCTTCCACTGCTGTGCTTTACAGCTGCTATGGGATATTTGTTAGCCTGGCCCTTGCCCTCCTACGCAGTTTTGTTCAATTCTAGTTTCCCTTCACTGCTCCATCTGGGATTTCTCCCATAGACGAGGATTTCTTCAGGAAAATTTCATTCGGGCCAATCAGAGAACAGAACG
>NW_013952460.1:1254751-1262933 GCF_001266775.1 Austrofundulus limnaeus
GTTCACTCCTGGGAAGACTGGCAGCTGCAAATGTTCTCCACATGTGAATAATCTGTCTTATTGTAAAACAATGAGACTCCAAAATGTTTGGGAATGACAACAGCTGCTTCTCTTGACGTTTGTCTTTCCTGACATTTATCATGGAACATCCCTTTAGAACTGAATGTGGGAGTTATTACTTTTTATCATAACTGTACGTTAACATACTAAGTACATGAATAAAATATATATATATGTATATATATTTTTCCTTATTTGAACCTAAAATCTTACAGCTAAACCCAAACAGTACAAGTAACTAGAAAAAAGGCATACTTACATTTATAAAAAACAGCTTTAAATGATATATAAGGAAGCAGCTCATAGACTTTTCCCAAAATATTTGATTCGTTAGCAAGAGTTGCATCTTTATTCCATATTTGTACAACATCTTCCCGATCTCGAACACTAACACTGACACCCACAACCTCGTCGTCTGGAAAACAGAACAACAAACGGCGTCAGCAACAAACCAGTTTTTACAAAGATGTGTTTTTATCAGTMAGACTGTACCTGAGGTGCAGTAATCTGCAAACTGCTCACCGATGGTAGCGAGTAACAACTCCTTCCAAACTGTAGACTGAAACACAAAAACAACAGAGAACATCATGCAGCTGTTAGACAGGAACAAGGCAGACTGAGAGCAACACCTACACTGTTTTCTTTTGGGATTTTCATCTTCCATACACCTCCTTTGGCATTACTTTCTTCTTCCCTGTTAGAATAAAATACATCAAAATTACAAAATAAATAAATAAATACAAACGCAAAAATCCTGTGATGGATATTCATTTTATGGTGAACAGAAACACTTACCACAGTGGCCGTCGCTCTCCTCGCATTAAATGATAGCTACACCTGAGAGGCAGTGCTGTGACAGGAGGGATGTTGTTATACACGCTCCAGAACATCTGCAAACACAAAATAAGCATCATGCTCGGCCTGCTGCATGGTGAGTTCTGAATTAAAGAAGCAAATAYTAATAAGTGTATACTTCTGTGTAATGAATATTATATAATAGTAATGCTTCTGTTACATTCTATGAAACTTGTTAAAAATATCTAGATATCTATGGGTATATTTCAGAGTTTAAAAGGAAATTACAACAAAAAAAGTTCATTTTCTTGTTGAATCTGTGTGCCGGTGCTCTCTGCTGGACAAAGGTTGCAAGTTGTTCTGCTTTCCTGTGCTACACTTCTGTCACATGTGTATTAACACTGACATTTATATACACATATCACATATACATTTGAACACACAAAACAAAACAAAAAATCAATCGATTATTTGAATAAAAGAGTCCAAGCTCTTACGAATACACTGGCCAGCCTCATCTCTATGTTCAGCAGTAAAGCAAAAATAAGTGGAATTCTATAGAGAAACCTAAACCATATTCAGTTATGTTCACTTAAAAAAAATTAATAAAGTTGGTCAAGATAAGRGACTGTTTTATTTACTTATTTATTTTGGGGGGGAGGATAGTAGAACTATTTCTTAAAGCKCTTTCAAAACAGGTAATAACAGAGGCGTTGCAGCATTACTACACAACTCCCTATCTACATTTTGAACTTATTAAACAAATACAAGATAGTGAAGGCAGATAGTCCAAGCAAACACAGACGGGAAATAGACTCCCCTTCTTCCAGTTTACAAGTCCCCACAATCTGACCAGCCTTTGTTGAAAAAACAAAAAATCTTAGAATTAGAGTCACAGGGGTTTTTAATCTGTCCTGATGCATCTCAGTAATCCAGGTAAAAAAAAATCTAAAATAAAAAAATTGTATAGGTCCTCTGGATGGGTTCTTCTCTAATGAAACATTTCGTCTCTTCTCCAAGAGACTTCTTCAGTCTGAGAGTTTCAGGCAAAATTCAGGCTTTTAAGCACTGCCTCCATGTGACTGATACTCACATCACATGGCTATCGTTGACACCTAATTAACACCTATTAGTAACAGGGGGTGGAGTGATACTGGCGATAGCAGCACTGTAGGAGGGGGACAACTGAAAACGGAGGCCTCCACCTCTGTTTAATGATGGACGGTCTTTCTTYACAAAAATGKCTTCTTTTACTCCTCTCTCAAACCAACGTTCCTCBCTATCAAGAATGAGAACATCCTCATCTCTGAAAGAGTGACCGCTGSCCTGTAAATGAGTGAAAACTGCAGAGTTCTGGCCATTAGATGTGATGTGAGTATCAGTCACATGGAGGCAGGGCTTAAAAGCCTGAATTATGCCTGAAACTCTCAGACTGAAGAAGTCTCTTGGAGGAGARACGAAACGTTTCATTAGAGAAGAACCCGTCCAGAAGAACTATACAATTTTTTTTCTTTTTGGGTTTTTAATCTGTGCAGGTGACTTTAATACAGTCCTGAACAAAAAGACACAACTAATAATGAACAAGGACCGTCACACCACAGATTCAAGTTTATAAAACTGGTCATATAAAGAAATAACTGCATATTGCAAGATACTGAACAAGAATACTTAAAGTTTTCTAAAAACCATGACAAAAATATGACTTAGAAAAATATGATCTTTTTAGATGTTTACAATTAAGACAATTTTTTTCCCAAACACTTATGCAATAATTCAGTTAGTCTCTCAAGCTTGTTCTAAACAATTTAAATCTAAAATTTCTAAACTTTATCAGGGTAAAGAAAACACAACATATTATATTAAACAAAGATGAGAAAAGCAGCTAAGCACTAGTATACTGTATCATGTGAATTATGGGACGATATATATGAGAAAACCACACCCACATTATTATTATTATTATTTGGCTCTGTATAAAAATTAAAACATTTTGGAAGGGGGGATTGAGAAAAAATCAGAACTGATCTTGGGATTTCAATTACAACAACCYACTATCACTATTGCTAGAAGCTGCTCCTGATGGATTAATGATGAATGATCAATATTTACTGAAAGTCCTAAGTGCTGCAGCCAAAAAAAGCAAACATCCAAAAATGACTTCAATCTGACCCACTGAAACTAGAGGACTGGTTGAAAATGGTTGAGGAAACCAACAAAATGAAGTTAACATTTAAGTTGAGGCTGCACGTTGATCTCTACAGAATCAGATGGAGCTAGATTCTGTGAAAACAATTAGCAGGATTCAGCTCTTAGCCCTGTGATACTTGCTGTCTTATGCCAGTAGTTTTTCCTCACAAAACTGTGATTATTATCTGTTGCCGATGTTTGCCTGTTCAGTTATGTATGACAAAATATGAATAATCAATAAAAATTAGGTATCCAAAAAAGGCAGTCCTTCCTGGGCTGGAAGCTCACACTGCAGCAAAGTCCCAACATGTGATCACAGCTTTAACATTCACTTAAATACCAAAAGTCTTTGGCTGTCTGAATCGTCTGGCCCCAAGTTGATTTGTGGAAAAACGTCTCCACAAACCTTAAAGCCTGCGCCAGATTTCACAGCACCAAATCGAAAGGTTTTCATGCTGCTCCTTTTCCACCTTAAGGCTGGAAATTTGGAGCTAAAATGACAGTAAAAAGTTGTCAAAGACTCAGGAAGGTGACGGCGTCTGGTAACTTTAGCAGCCGTTTTCACGCATGACCAGAGGATTTCTGGAGGATGTGTGGAGAATTTGGTCAAGACTTTTAAATTAGGGCTGCTGTTCAAACATCCACCTCATATGGTCAGAGGTTCTTCACTGGAGATGAGCTGTAACAGACCAGGTCAAAAAGAGGAACTACGGTTTCAGATGTTGGATGAGGCACCTCGACTTTGTCTCACAAACAATACTTCACATTGTTTCATCACTGGACAGCTGACTGTTAAATCTCCTCAACAGGTCAGGAGGAACCACCAGACACACTAAAAAAGGAGGAAATTTTCAGGACTGCATGTGTGAAAACTGCTGTGATTGTGGAACCAAAAGACATATTCCATGTAACAGAATGTACAAATGTGTATTAGAAGCAGAATTATCTATAGTTCTATTTTAAAAACTACATCACATTTAAACTACATGTTATTTCCTGCTTCATTTATTTCTCACCTATTGAACCCACTTTAGCTTTAAGTGCCAACAAACTGTTAAATCTTCTCCATCATGGAAGCTCCTCTCACATCACCAAGACCCTCAGCAGACCTGACACAACAATCCATCTGTAGCTTTCAGAACGCACCCAGAGAACGTTATTCACAGCTGTGACAGTTTTCAAGCGCACTGAAACGGGTTTCACTTAAACCACCTTTGAGCACTTCTATCCATCCATCCATTTTCTAGACCCGCTTCTTTCCTTTCAGGGTCACTGGTGCCCATATCCAGCAGTCACAGTGCGAGGGGCGGGGTACACCCTGGACAGGTCTCAAGTCCATCACAGAGACACACATGGAGACAAACCACCATTCACTCTCTCACTCACACCTAGAGACAATTTAGAGCCACCAATTAAACTAACAGTCATGTTTTTGGTCTGTGGGAGGAAGCCGGAGTACCCGGAGAGAACCCACGCATGCATGGAGAGAACATGCAAACTCTACCCAGAAAGGTCCCCGGGCTGGGATTCGATCCAGCAACCTTCTTGCTGAGAGGCATCGACTCCATCAACTGAGCCACTGTGCCACCTTTGAACAGTTAGGTTCAACTAACTTAAAGCCTTTTAGTAGTCTAAACACAACCTGTAGAAGGTGGGTCTCTTCAGTAAGTGGGAGTTTCTTGGGTAAGGTACAGTTTGTGTAAGCTATGATTGATCAGATCGACTTGTGGGGGAAGTTAAAAGATAAATAGTAAAAGTATTGTGAACACATAAATATAATTTGTTGACTTCAAATTTGGTGTGGCTAGCATCTTCCTGTTTGAATTTAGGACAAATATTAACATTCATATTAAAAATAGTGATCTGTTTCCAGGTGGTTTAAGGCTGTTTTGACTGAGCTGAATTGTTATACATCCCTCCACATGTACGACGTTTAAACTCTGTGCGACTAGCACCTTCCTGTCTCAAGTTATGACTAAAATTAATATTCAAATCTAGCATGTGAATTGTTACACTTCTACCCATCTGCCTTTACTCTTAACTACGCCCACACCCAAGAAACTACCACTGATTGACTGCAGCAGAGACCCCTACTTGAGCTTTAGGACCACCTACTGACCTGATGTGTGTCCACACTGGCAGCAGAGTTCTTACCTGGACATCTTTCAGTTAACTCAGCTGCTGCCTGGTTAAAGATAATTAAACAACCATCCTTGGGAATTTTCTGAAGATATGCCTTTACGTTTCTCAGCTAACAATTTTAATGAACGGTTTATCTGAATCCTCAATAAAATTATCCATTCTGTCAGATCTTTATTAATCAGAGTGGATTACTGAAGTTTGGTGAGTTTCTAGTTTGTTACCTCCGCCAAGGGCGAGGTGATGTTTTCGTTCATGTCTGTCTGTCGTTCTGTCTGTGGACAAMATTACTCAAAAACTTGTGGACGGATTGTCATGACATTTTTAMCACATGTGGGTACTGGGCCAAGGAACRCACCTTTAAATTTTGGTGATGTTCCGGATCAAGATGCGGATACAGGAATTTTTTTCTTTTAACACTCTGAGATCGGCAAAGCTGTGATACTTTCACAGGGCTTCTGTGAAAAACAGTGACCTGGATTGGACAGCACGGACTTCAAACTTTATAAAAGTAAAACCAAATTTAATAATGAATAATTTTTGCCATATTATGTGCATTTACAGAACGTTTTGTGACCAGGAAGTGCTTAAATGTTCACTACGTCAGAACTTATTCGGCAAATGTTTCCATCTCTGCTTTTGTGCAGTAACTCTTACAGGATGGGGAAAATTGGTCTTGGCAGAGGTTTGCACTCTCCGAGTGCTTCTAGTTTTGATTGGTTTTGGAACCACACTGGTCACTGTCAGTCACAGAACAGCAGTCTGAGCAGTTACGTTGTTTTATACACAGCACTAATGTTACATTCACAGTAACATGTAAGAAAGTGAAGCTTTACAGGTTAAAATCTTCAGATTTTTGCTCTTATGCCACATCCTGCTCTTCAACTCTTTGCTCCTATAGAGAAAACGCTCAAGAGGACTCACCTGAACGGTTTGCACTGTGTAGATCTTCTTCAGGTTGGATTCACACTCTGCAGCCGTGGTGCCCGGTAATGACCTGGAAGAGCAAGTAAAAAACAGWWCAAGCTCAAACTAGACAAGAGTCACTGGCAGAGGCAGAAAACACAAGAGTGCTGACACACACAACCTGCAGGAGCTCTTCTTAAAGGAGAGTCACACAGCATTGCACTTTATTGCAAAGGATGGGCTTTTGCATGACTTTATAGATCACATGAGAAATAGGGTAATTAAACACCAAGCATGCAAGTCGTAATTAAGTAAAGKACTCGTGGACTTCAACCAAATCGTTTTTTCCTCATGCGTTCATTTTATACTTCTACAGAATCAGAATTTTTAATTCCAGCTCAAATTTGCCTACATGATTTCCATCTGTTAAGACTAAGAGTCACAAATTATTATTTGACAATGTCTTTGCTAAATGTTTAAACTAATAGAACTCAAACATATAGAACATTTTAAATCCAAYAACCCTAAGAAAACAATCAATGTCACATTTAAAGACTTGAATATCTGTGCAGCATCATTTGGTCTTCACATAATATTAGGTGCTGCTGACTCAGCTGCAGCCGTGGTTCCAACCATGGAATTTATGACCAAGTCAGTAAGTATATAAGTCAGTATGTAAGTAAGAAAGCAAGTAAGTGAGTAATTAATTGAGTAATTAAGTGAATAAGTAAGTAAGTAATCAGGCAAGTAAGGAACTAAGTATGTGAATAAGTAAGCAAGTAACTGAATAAGTAACTAAGTTGGAAAGTAATTGAGTGAGTAAGTAAGTAACTGAATAAATGAATAAATGAATAAGTAAGTGGGTAAGTGGATAAATAAGTGAGGAAGTAAGTAAATAGTCAGTATGTAAGTAAGTATATAAGTAAGTCAGTATGCAAGTAAGAAAGCAAGTAAGTGAGTAATTAATTAAGTGAGTAATTAAGTGAATAAGTAAGTAATCAGGCAAGTAAGGAAGTAAGTATGTGAATAAGTAAGCAAGTAACTGAATAAGTAACTAAGTGGGCAAGTAACTGAGTGAGTAAGTAAGTAACTGAATAAGTGAGTAAATGAATAAGTAAGTGGGTAAGTGAGTAAGTGGATAAATAAGTGAGGAAGTAAGTAAGTAAGTCAGTAAGTAAGAAAGCAAGTAAGTAMTTCATTAAGTGAATAAGTAAGTAAGTAAGTAATCAGGCAAGTAAGTATGTGAATACGTAAGTGAGTAAGTAACTAAGTGGGCAAGTAAGTGAGTGAGTAAGTGGATAAATAAGTGAGGAAGAAAGTAAACAAGTATGTAAGTGGGTAAATTAGTGAGTGGGGAAGGAAGCAATTTAATTCATTCATTCATGATCAGTGGGTTGGATTGGATTTCACAATAACAGGAAAAGTACCCAGAATTCCAAGTGACACGTAATTATTTACTTATTATTTCAGGCTGTTTGATTTTTGAAACATTCAAAAATACATTTTCAACAACATCACAGACTCTTAAGTTCATGTTTTAATCTACCTATAGTCCAAAAATCAATCATTAGGATTTGTCAGCAATAGGCCTGTCATGATAACAAATTTTACTGGATGATAAATTGTCTCAGAAATTATTGTGATAAATGATAATATTGTTGGAGACCAGTTTAAACTAATATAATGATTTAACCCCTCTGTGTATGGCATTTTAGATTAAAATTTACAGTGTAAAAAGAAAAGACAGCTGTCGGCAATCCCACGGCGTCACCAGCTGTTTGAAGGCGTCGGAAAACTTAAGAGTCTCCTCTGGCTAAATGCCTGTTCTCTCATGCTACAGAGGTTAGAGACCATTCACCTGGCAAATACCTGGTGCCAGAGTTCACTCCCCTCTATGCTAAGGAGTAGAAACGAGGGAGACATGAAGAAAACAAACAACAAGGCAAATTAAAATTATTTTTCTTCATTTTAATTTATCTTCCTCATTTAAACTTTTTTTATATAATAGAAGAAAAAGAAGGAGAAAGAAAAAAGTGAAATGTAATGAGAAAGAGTGAAAAAGAGATTAGAAGACACGCAAAATACACATTGAGAA